>NW_013674458.1:0-6435 GCF_000517525.1 Limulus polyphemus | reverse complement strand
TCCAAGCTCCACAGAAGTAAAACCACAACTTCCCAGAAGAAACCGTTATTGTAAAGCTCCACAGAAGTAAAACTGCAACTTCCCAGAAGTAACCGTTATTGTAAACTCCACAGAATTAAAACTGCAATGTCCAAGAAGTAACTGTTATTGTAAAGCTCCACAGAGTAAAACAGCAACGTCCCAGAAGTAACTGTTATTGTAAAGCTCCACAGAGTAAAACCGCAACGTCCAAGAAGTAACCGTTATTATAAAACTCCACAGAATTAAAACTGCAATGTCCAAGAAGTAACTGTTATTGTAAAGCTCCACAGAGTAAAACAGCAACGTCCCAAAAGTAACTGTTATTGTAAAGCTCCACAGAGTAAAACCGCAACGTCCAATAAGTAACCGTTATTATAAAACACCACAGAGTAAAACCGCAACGTCCCAAAAGTAACCGTTATTGTAAACTCCACAGAATTAAAACTGCAACGTCCAAGAAGTAACCGTTATTATAAAACTCCACAGAGTAAAACTGCAACGTCCAAGAAGTAACCGTTATTGTAAAGCTCCACAGAGTAAAACAGCAACGTCCCAGAAGTAACCATTATTAGCTAATGTCGTGTTTCACTTTCTCCTCGTAGATAAGCCAACATTGACTGGTATCATGATATCCATATCTTAGCCTAAGAGTACATTAACTAGCAACAAACAAATGAGGAAACTGTTTAAAAAATTCTGGTTAACTTTATAAATAAGACTTTTTTAAGTTCTTACACCCATTTCAAAGTTTATCGTAAAATGAGCTTATCTATAATCTGACATAGATCAACTCCACAAAAACTACATAAAACTGAGCTTATCTCTAATATGACAGATCATTTATACAAAGATCAAAGTAAACTAAGCTTATCTTTAATGTAACATAGATGATCTATACAAAGATTAAAATAAACTAAGCTTATCTCTAATCTGATCACCTACACAAAGATTAAAGTAAACTAATCTTATCTATAACCTGACATAAATCACCTACACAAAGATTAAAGTAAACTGAGATTATCTATAATCTGACATATATCACCTACACAAAGATTAAAGTAAACTTAACTTGTCTCTAATCTGACATAGATCACCTACACAAAGATTAAAGTAAACTGAGATTAGCTATAATCTGACATATATCACCTACACAAAGATTAAAGTAAACTGAGATTAGCTATAATCTGACATATATCACCAACACAAAGATTAAAGTAAACTGAGATTAGCTATAATCTGACATATATCATCTACACAAAGATTAAAGTAAACTTAACTTGTCTCTAATCTGACATAGATCACATACACAAAGATTAAAGTAAACTGAACGTTCCGCTGATCTGATATAAATGACTTAAATAAAGAATCCATAAACTGAGAATATCTCCAATCAGATATAGGCCACTCGAACAAAGTTTATATCTTTAATCTGATATATATTACCAGCTGAAGAATATCAGATAATCCTTTTCTAAATTTGTCGATGTAATCTATATATTCTTTATAAGCCTGTGTTTTGGAAACTTATCAAGTCTCTCCTGTAACACTCGATGCTGTAACCATTGTCCTTCTTCCCTCTATCAAGTGTTTTGGAAACTTATCAAGTCTCTCCTGTAACACTTGATGCTATAACCATGACCTTCTTCCCTCTATCAAGTGTTTTGGAAACTTATCAAGTCTATCCTGTAACGCTTGATGCTATAACCATGACCTTCTTCCCTCTATCAAGTGTTTTGGAAACTTATCAAGTTTCTCCTGTAACACTTGGTGTTGTAACCATGACCCTTCTTCCCTTTACCAAGTGTTTTGAAACTTATCAAGTCTCTCTTGTGACACTTGATGCTGTAATCACGATCCTTCTTTCCTCCATTTAAGTTTCCAAAACACTTGGTAGAGGGAAGAAGGGTCATGGTTACAACATCAAGTGTTACAGGAGAGACTTGATAAGTTTCCAAAACACTTGATAGAGGGAAGAAGGGTCATGGTTCCAGCATCAAGTGTTACAGGAGAGACTTGATAAGTTTCCAAAACACTTAATAAGTTTCCAAAACACTTGGTAGAGGGACGAAGGGTCATGGTTACAACATCAAGTGTTACAGGAGAGACTTAATAAGTCTCTCCTGTAACACTTGATGTTGTAACCATGACCCTTCGTCCCTCTACCAAGTGTTTTGGAAAGTTATCAATTCTCTCCTGTAACACTTGATGCTGTAACCATGACCCTTCTTTCCTCCATTAAGTGTGTTATATCAACTTATCAAGCCTCTCCTGAGTCTCCCATTGGGACAGCGGTAAGTTTACAAACTTACAACGTTAAAATCTAGAATTCGATTCCCGTTGTAGACACAGCAGATAGCCCAATGTGGTTTTGCTCTAAAACAAACTCCTGATGCTGTACCCATGATCATTCTTTTATCTATCAAGTGTTTTATCAACTTATCCAACATCTACAGTTTTATTCTATTAACATGCTTCTGCGAACTGATTGTTTTTTATCAGTTGCCAGATTATGCTAAGACATCACCTGGGTTTAAAACATTATATTTCGTTTGTAACACTCAAGAATGGTTTTGTTTTTGTGATTAAAGCTAAATGTAAAACCAAATTACATTAAACCTAGGCAATCTGAAACGTGGTCAATAAAAATAGGTTAAAGAAGTTTTAAGGTAGGCTAAAAATGTTTTCCACAAATATCTGAAAATCGCAATTTGCAACGACACATTGTTTATTCATTTACACAAATTATTATAATAAACAATTATTATCTGATGAAGGAGCAATTAAAGATTCTCCAATAAATCACTAGATGACGCCACCTTTACCTGGCAAACGTTTTTTAAACCATAAAGATTATTTTACTTTTCGGGTGAATGAAATGGCTCAATTAGTTATCTAAGTTCAGGTTATTACGGGTTACTGTTGTAATATAAATAGTGTTTGATCCTTCTAAGCAAGAAATCATGATTAGCTCAAAGTTGTTCAAGTTGCTGTGGAATTATCTGAAATAAAAAATATCGCAGGACATTTAGAAAATGTGTGATATCGAATGACTTATGAAAAACCGACTACACTTTCTAGTTAATTTCATCAAAAGACACGTGTTATCGTTTTGGCACCTCAGACGTTACAAAACATTTATTCGATGTTTTCCAAAAATGCTTTCATTCTTACAGCAGCAACAAGTAATCACAGCAAAACTTCTCTAAATATTCAAATTTGTTTCTTAAAAAACTGACCACGAACAAGCGAAACAAAATATTCAATATATTCGAAAGATATCTGTATCACATATATGTGATTTGAAACAATAAAATGTTAACAAAAATGAGACAGCATTAAAGGACTGTTGATTTTGATGTAAAATACATTATATGAATACTTTCAACATTAAGATAGCAAGGTTTTTTACGTTAACTTTGTAAAATGTCATATTGTAAGTTCACGGAACAGGAAAAGGTGGATTAAAATACTTTATCTTGAGAATAGTTACTGTGATGTTTCTCCATAACTTTTGAAACTTATATTGATCGTGGAATTACAAGTAAAATATAATAAATTCTACGCCTGTTTTCTACACGTTGTTAGGCCTACGTCAACCAAACTGCCTGATGAAGTATCCAACACTGAGAGTTCAGAACTTGCCTTAAATAAATAAGTAACAAAACATCCGCCTATTTTATTTTATCTAATGAAATGTTTTTTATAATTAATATTAAAAACCTACGGTAACTGTTGAAACTCCATAATTACAAAATAAAGGAAAACAAAGACAACTGTATGTTTCACATTTCACTTATTACTACCAGCAAAGACGAAGGTGCCTGACGATGCTTTTACTGCTGTATGTTTCACATTTCACTTATTACTACCAGCAAAGACGAAGGTGCCTGACGATGCTTTTACTGCTGTATGTTTCACATTTCACTTATTACTACCAGCAAAGACGAAGGTGCCTGACGATGCTTTTACTGCTGTATGTTTCACATTTCACTTATTACTACCAGCAAAGACGAAGGTGCCTGACGATGCTTTTACTGGCGAAAACATGGTAGTTGGAAATGAAAAATGAAATACTTATGAAACATCCAACTGTCTTTGTTTTTTCAATCCTAAAAAAAATTCTGATTACATCTTTTTTTCTTACTAGCTTTAGAAGCATTAAGAAATTCATTAAGCCTAAACTGTGTTTTTCTCTACGCACAACATATCCCACTGCTTCATTGTTAAGACACAATCTGATTTAAGTCTCAAGCCCTGATATGATCAATCAGACACATAGACATTATCTACCTATTCCCGGATTTGGTTAGTGTGTATTTTAATGTGTCACATGACACATTTAATAAAGTATTTTCAATACGATTCCATATCTCTGATAACTTCTGTAGAGTAATTTTTATAATTTGTTTTATTAGAGAATTATGACTATAAATATTTTCTACTAAAATGTAAAAGGTCATTTTTATAGGTCATTGTGACATTATGGCCATCGTTATCATAGGTCAAACAAATTAAAGTTTAAACGTTAAGTTACATCTCCAAACTTGTAAGAATTCTCAAATGTAAGTTATTCTTTTTATTGTTTCTAGATTTTTTAACTCCTCACCAAACACGATATTACTAAACAATTACAACTGACTTTATAATTCCTAAACGTTTAACTTATCATAATTTCTTTTTTACTCTTAATATAGTCTAACTAATCATCCAACAGTTACGACTGACTGTTACTAAACAGTTAAAACTAACTTCACGTTCCTAAACGTTTAACTCATAACCCAACAAAATATTGTGCATATCTAATAGCAATACGTACTGATCTTTATGGAACGGATAATTCTCAAATACTCAAGTTATAACTAGACCATATACACACACAAACATTAAGACATTTTGTTGCAAGTTGATATCATGTCTGTTTTACAAAATCCATATTTGATGAATATATTTTACACGAATGGGGGAGGAAAGGGAAAGCAGAAGCATGAGGATTAAAAGGAAGTCCTAACTGGCTGACTACAATATCAACACTAAGATACGATATACATAACAGTCATTTCTAGATTATAATCCTGACTTCTTGAGTTGTCTTTTCACTGTTCAGTATGCTGAAAGTTTCTACTTTGAAGTAAAGAAGTTACACCCACATAGCAGAAATTCTTTTGATTTTGCTATACAGCTGTTGCGGGTGGAATTTCTTATAGCACAACTTGCTGGCAAGGAGCTACCTGATAACTCCAATAAGCCTGAAAAATAGTTAGCAGATCAATGTATGTAGTAAAATAATTAGTTTATACGCTCAGAGAAATAATAAGATACCCCACCATCTATACAACAGGCGAGTTGAAGTTAATATCATAATACGTCTACTGACGTTTGTATGTAATGTTAGGCCTAACGAAGTGGATATTAACAAACTGTTCACATTGTTCTTCCTTCCAAACAGCCAGTTTCGGTTTAGTCGCATGGAACGTAAATTATCACAACCCGAGCTGAAACGTATTGGAAGTATAAAGACTAAACCTAGACAGACTTAACGATAAGATGTGTCTTATTCGATTGCTCTGGGAAGAAAATGGTTCCTATGATACATCGTATCTGTTCTTGTTATGTCCTTTGTTCTTAAGCTTTCGACAGACGGAGACGTTTCCACAGACAATATGGCTACTTCTTCCGAGTTCGAATTATCTGTAGGTCTGGCAACGCCTTCTGGCGAAGAATTCAAAGTTGAAACTAAAGGTGAAAGGTTGTTAATACTGGTACGAGACAAGTGTATCATGTAATGTTGGTAGCGGGCACCGGTAGAGGGCGACGTATTGGACATTCGAACTTGGATGTCATTCATTTCCTCTTTTTGTTCCATGTCTTTGTGCTGCTGGTGGGAAAATATGCAAGTTCTTGTTTAGTGATTAAATATGAACTAAAGTTACTCGGTCGATGTGGACTTAATAATATTAACAATCAGTTTAAAACTGGCACTCAAGCACTTTCTGAATATGTTAACTCAAGTATATTAGTAGAAATCACTTTAAAACTGGCATTACGCACTCTCTGTATACTTTAACTTATTAAAACTGGCATTAAGACACTTTCTGAATATGTTAACTCAAATAGATTAGTAGAAATCACTTTAAAACTGGCATTATGACACTCTCTGAATATTTTAACTTATTAAAACTGGCATTAAGACACTTTCTGAATATGTTAACTCAAATAAATTAGTAGAAATCACTTGGCATTAAGACACTTTCTGAATATGTTAAGTCAAATAGATTAGTAGAAATCACTTTAAAACTGGCATTAAGACACTCTCTGAAGAAAAACCACCTGTAGATATAGAAAGGTAACACTGAGAGAAAGAAAGGACACCTGTAGATATAGAAAGGTAGCACTGAGGAAAAGAAAGGACACATG
>NW_013674457.1:23379-28330 GCF_000517525.1 Limulus polyphemus | reverse complement strand
GATTGTTGCCGTCACTTTGTGACCGTCTTATATATACAAGACTACCCCCAATTTAGTAGTCTCCCGACAATTCACGAAGGTTCGAGAAGGACGTGGCGTGATACTAGTCACGTGAACTCGCTGACGCAACAATACAAACATCTTATGTTTCCAAGTGCCTCTTACTCTCACCTTGATTTAATACTGTTTTATGCAAACAGATTTAATTGAAAATTATCAAAATTTACACTGTGCTCAGTGTTAGAATTCTATATATATCTGAATTGTTGGTATGGTTATATCCAAAACTCTGAAGTCCCTTCTAAATGGGCTCAGTACAGGTTGACTATCACTAATCCGGCATCATCGGGACCTGGAGGGTGCCGGATTAGCCATCTATTAGGTTAGAATACACCAAACCCACTAGCTAACCACCTCATTTTAAAATTAAAATATCCCATAAAACAGTACAAGTTGATTAATAAAGAAAAGATAATTATCAAGTAAATTCAAGTGAAAAATTTAATGAAATACAGGCACAGGTACACTACAACTTAATTCTGTTGACTTACACTAGATCATCACAGATTTAATTGAAAATTATGAAAATTTACACTGTGCTCAATGTTAGAATTCTATATATATCTGAATTGTTGGTATTGTTATATCCAAAACTCTGAAGTCCCTTCTAAATGGGCTCAGTACAGGTTGACTATCACTAATCCGGCATCATGGGGAACTTGTACTGTTTTATGGGATATTTTAATTTTAAGATGAGGTGGTTAGCTAGTGGGTTTGGTGTATTCTAACCTAATAGATGGCTAATCCGGCACCCTCCAGGTGATTAATAAAGAAAAGATAATTATCAAATAAATTGGAAAATATTGGAAAGAAAACTTTCAAGTGAGACTAAAGTATTTACCTAATAACGCGTATCTTGCTTTACTGTATTTGAAATTGTTCTAGCCGAAATTAGTGCCGGATTACTGATTGTACCGGATTACTGATTGCCGGACTAGTGATGGTCAACCTGTATGTCGTCATGAGGAAAAATCACAGAAGGTGCACAAAAGTAATTTTTATTTTAAAATAACAACAAAAACACAATTATAAACAAAACGGTAAAGCTAGGACTAGTGTGTTGTGGCTTTGTTGGTGAGAAAGAAGAGAGAGAGAGAAATGAAGAAATACCTTAGTGAGCTCTCTTTCAGTAATCCAGTATGTTTCCCCCTACCCTTATTAATTAAACTAGAACTATGTAATATTTAAGTTAAACCCCAAAGTTAAAAAAAATACTCTGTTAAAACAGTTAACGTTATAATAAAAGAAAAATCTTCCAAAAGCTCTAAGGAAAAGTAAAGTAAAAAAATGTTACCAGTATCTCAGCTCAGGTTAAATTATATATATTCAACATCAAAAGTACAATTAAAGTTCAAGTCAAAATTTAAATGTTCAATAAAGTTTTTGGAAAACCTGTTAAACAATGGCGAACTTAGCTTGTAATAAAAAACATAAAATAACAACTTAAGCCAGGCCTACACACGAAACGTTATCCTGCACGTGACCTATGTTTACTCGTGCTTAGGCAGGCAAAACTCTGGGGCCATTACCCGATTCGCTATCTTCCCTGCAAGAAATTCGGTTAATTACCAATTAGAAAACGAGGTCCTGGACGATGCTAGTGAGAAGCAATATTCATATGTGCTTATTTCAACGACTTTACAAATCGAAACTGAACTGAAAGAAATTATAGTAATTTATAGAACCTCTGTTAATTTATGAAGACCAGTTCTCTGCTGAACATTTATGATGAAAGAAGTGCAACTTAAAAATCGTCAAAGAAAATTGCTTTTTATTTTAATCAAGTTTCCAGGGAACGTGACTATCAAAACAAAAACAGGTTACCTAATAGAGTTTAAAGATGGATTACAGGCCCGAGATTAACAACGTTAATAGTTTCTGTATAATAAAACTGTATGTAAAACGTGATGTAAAATGGATAGGACAGTTTACAGAAAAAAGAGAAAACTGACGAGAGGCTACCACATATATGTCATCAAGTGGATGCATCTTTAGGCGAAATACTCTGGTCTCGTTTTATTAGAATTAACCTAATATACATATTTCAGTGTGAACGAAATAGCAGGCATGTAAACGTAAAAGGATAATGAGGGAAGCATCACCTTGGTTACAGCGCGTGGCATTTCCCGCTGCATGCTGCATGAGTAATCACGTCTGAATATAGATACCCATTATGGGTCTGCATGTCTACAGCGGAACGGCTGTTCTGTAACAAAATATTCACATCCAAACACACGACAATTGTGTAAATAAACACATTTTAAACAATATGAAGCTCCTATTTAACCATCACTTTTCTACGCAAGTTTTCATTGAAACTATACATGCAGACTATTGCATTTAAAGTGATGAAGATATATATATACATTAAATATACGACAATCAATATTGGGGAAACGCGACTTCAGACCGCATGCTAGAGAAGTGTCGATATTTCTGACACCACGTATTCCGCAGTATTATCGTAAACTCTATAAATTATGTTGATCTGATCAGTAGAATATTTTCTTGATTATAGCCTAGCAGCGAAATTATGAAAAAATCTTATGCCAGTTCTCAATATATTTTACAAGAGAAGTACGCGAATGCACAAACGAAACCCCCCCCCTTTTAAAGGAACGTTACTTAATACTCTAAGATCATTGGTTGGTACTGTTTGTTATGCATTTCGCGCAAAGCTACACGAGGGCTATCTGAGCTAGCCGTCCCTAATTTAGCAGTGTAAGACTAGAGGGAAGGCAGCTAGTCCTCACCATCCACCGCCAACTCTTGGGCTACTCTTTTACCAACGAATAGTGGGATTGACCGTCACATTATAACGCCTCCACGACTGAAAGGGTGAGCATGTTTGGTGTGACGGGGATTCAAACCCGCGACCCGCAGATTGTGAGTCGAGCGCCCTAACCACCTGGCCATGCCGGGGTCCTAACCATCTGGCCGTGCTGGGGCCCTAACCACCTGGCCGTGCCAGGGCCCTAACCACCTGGCCGTGCCGGGGCCCTAACCACCTGGCCATGCCGGGGCCCTAACCACCTGGCCATGCCGGGGCCTGTTGGTGCTCACAGCATCTGAAATGCATCCCTCTAGTGACGTGTTACGTTAATTTTCCTTCTCCGTAGTAACCGGTTACGTTAACCTTCTTGTAGTAGCTGGTTACATTAACCTTCCAGTAACCGGTTACGCTAAATTCTATGTAGTAACCGGTTACATTAACTCGTGGAACTGAAACCTCTGCGGAAAGAAACATTAATGTATTTTCCACTCAAGCCTAACGTAGCCCCGTTTTGATTGTTTTAACTGTTACTTATCAGAATCTATTCCCACCCCAAAGTGCTAAATACATGAGAAGCATTGTTAAATTGTCAGAAGCTTCCAGAGTTTTAGACATAGTTGGTGTATTTGTGTCGCGTAAACAGTTTAATTAAACTGACACCAGGTTACAGCCTAATTAGGCTGCTGGGGATTGTCACAGAGCATGGGATAATAGACAACGTGAACGTGCCACTTTATTTTGGTATAATACATTCGTGCTTATGCGGTTGTTGTTTTAGAGCAGAGCTATACAATGTACTATCTGCACTCTGTCTACCGCGGAGAATCGAACCTCCGATTTTAGCATTGTATTTCCGTAAACCTACTGCCGACTCATAGGGGGACACGTGGAAAGATATTTGAAAATGTTAGTATACGACACGATTCTATGTAAACCTCAGTTTTGTATAACCCAATTTAACACCAGTTTAACCTATCATCATGCACGCGTTCTATCTCAAATCAACCCGATTGTATAACAGTTACATTACATGACTTTTACCTATCTGGAAATCTAAACTGTGGGAAAAACACATACGTCAACAAATCTACAGTACACGTGCAAGAAAACAAAAACACTCTGAACACGTTCATATCAAAAGATTCGCGTGCAAGACAAAGTTTAGTTTTAGGAGACTTTACAAATACGATATCAGTCCATGCTTCCGGTAAATTTTCACTAATCACAAATTACACCAGATAACGAGAGTTTCGTATTATTTCATTCCAAAATTGGGTGAGGATTTCAATTTTTTCATTCCCAAGTTGAGCAAGGATTTCGTGTTTTTCATTCCCAAGTTGAGCAAGGATTTCGTGTTTTTTCATTTCCAAGTTGGGTGAGGATTTATATTTTTTCATTCCCAAGTTGGGTGAGGATTTATATTTTTTCATTCCCATGTTGGGTGAGGATTTATATTTTTTCATTCCCAAGTTGGGTGAGGATTCATATTTTTTCATTCCCAAGTTGGGTGAGGATTTATATATTTTCATTCCCAAGTTGGGTGAGGATTTATATTTTTTCATTCTCAAGTTGAGTGAGGATTTCCATTTTTTCATCCTCAAGTTGGGTGAGGATTTATATTTTTTCATTCCCAAGTTGAGTGAGGGTAACAGAGGTTTCAAAATTACCTATATGACAATAATTTTCTTTTATTACGATAAAAAACAAACGAAATGAAGTCCAGAGCTAAAATCCTGGTTTCGATTTCCCGTGGTGGAAAACTTGATGATGAAGACTTCTGTTTACACACTAAGTAACAAATCAAACTTGGAGATGAAGACTTCTGTTTATACACCTAGTAACAAATCAAACTTGGAGATTAACACTTCTGTTTATACACCCAGTAACCAGTTAGGCTTGGAGATGAACACTTCTGTTTACACACTAAGTAACAAATCAAACTTGGAGATAAACACTTCTGTTTATACACCCAGTAACCAGTTAGGCTTGGAGATGAACACTTCTGTTTATACACCCAGTAACCAGTTAGGGTTGGAGATGAACACTTCTGTTTATACACCCAGTAACCAGTTAGGGTTGGAGATGAACACTTCTGTTTACACACTAAGTAACCGGTTA
>NW_013674457.1:21664-22812 GCF_000517525.1 Limulus polyphemus | reverse complement strand
GTAACCAGTTAGGGTTGGAGATGAACACTTCTGTTTATACACCCAGTAACCAGTTAGGGTTGGAGATGAACACTTCTGTTTACACACTAAGTAACCGGTTAAGCTTTGAGATAAACACTTCTGTTTAAACACTAAGTAACCAACCACATTTGGAGATCAACACTTCTGTTTAAACACTAAGTAACCAACCACATTTGGAGATCAACACTTCTGTTTACACACTAAGTAACCAACCACATTTGGAGATCAACATCTATACACCAAGTAAACTGTCAAATGAACAGTTTTCAGCAACATCTACCATAACCCTGTGATATAAATTCACAACAAACATAAATTATAAACTAGTCACTCAATACTTCAATAACTTAATTGATAGCTCATATTTGTTAAATTTAAAGCAATCAACTATTTAAATAGTGCTTAATATTTCTCCTATTAATTTGAAAAGACTAATAGTTTAAAGAAGAAGAATATAGTTAAGATGGCCGTGGTAATTTGTAAATATTAGAAATAGTGCCAGAAAAAAAAACAAAAAACAAAACAGTAGCAAAGTCGACAAACGAACTTGTAGTTAGAATAAGGCTCTTTGAGTGCTCGGAAATTCTAAAGAGTGGCCTTTAATGCGACAAGATGATTTCGATCTTAGATCTATGAGGGCCGAATAGGATCAGGTAACCCTAAACTGCTGGTTGCATCCAGTCGTGGTTCTGCATAGACTCAATAATGGACACGACGAGAGAGGTAGGGTTAATTTAAACTTTCAAATTTAATCTTTGCACAACCATTGTTTCTTTTATAATCATCCGGCAATCCACAAATTAGTTGAAGAGTGTCTATTTCTTTAAAGCTTATAAACCATGCTATTTGCAGGGTATCAAAGCACAATTCCTATTGGAGGTCGTTTGAGTTGACGTCACAAATAAAATGTGTATTGTTACCAGTCGTCTAAAATATATGATTACTTTAAATGATTTATCCCGATAAATACCGGAATATCATTCGTAAAAAGATATTCATTCTTGCATAAAAAAGAACATCTAATATTTCTTCTAAACAAATCTGTAAACCTCTATGGTCACTCATAGAAGAATGCTCTTGGCTGTGAAGATTGGATCTTTTTGTTTTTGGAATTTCGCGCAAAGCTA
>NW_013674457.1:18972-20940 GCF_000517525.1 Limulus polyphemus | reverse complement strand
TGTTGTTTCGATTTGTTTTCATATTTACTCGCGGCATTTAGAATTTACCAGAAACTTCCTTCCTATAATACCTAATATTCTTGTAAGCCACTAGGAGGCGTTCCATCGATTTTCTTTGCAGCTGAAGCATTGAGTTACTATTGATTAACATTGTACACTGACTTTGTAGCTGGTACAGACAAAGAAACTGAAATCTATAAAACTCATTATAGAAAAAATAGAGAACTATACCACACTGTGGATGTTTGAAATATGAAACTGGTATTCTAGCATATAATTAACTTTTGACGTAGTCAAATGATGGAAACAGGTCAAAGTTCGTTCAATAATGAAACCAAATTAACGAAATTCATTACTCCTGAATAGCTGATTTATTTTTCGAGAGAAACGAGACATGAAAAACTGTAATTGAACTGTATATAAAAGGGGTCAGGGATAATGTACTTGTTTATAGAACTGAAGTTGAGCCCGGCATGGCCAGGTGCTCGACTCGCAATCTGCGGGTCGCGGGTTCGAATCCCCGTCCCACCCAACATGCTCGCCCTTTCAGCCGTGGGGGCGTTACAATGTGACGGTCAATCCCACTATTCGTTGGTAAAAGATTAGCCCAGGAGTTGGCAGTGGGTGGTGATGACTAGCTGCCTTCCCTCTAGTCTTACACTGCTAAATTAGGGACGGCTAGCACAGATAGCTCTCGTGTAGCTTTGCGCGAAATTGAAAAACAAAAAAAGAACTGAAGTTGTTCGACTAGCGGTGAGTACAGGAACTATGTGTGACATTCTCAAACCCAGTCTTTATGACTTGATGAACCAGTGGACAATCAGTTAATAAACAAATAAAGTATGAAAAAATGCAACTTATTTGTTGATATTGATATATAAAACAGCATGTGATGATCTCTTTTGAAGTGATAGAGCAAGAAATTATGAAACTGATGTTTTTCGAAAAGGTCGAGATATCCGGATTTCCCCTTTCTTTGTGACAACACGATTTTTTTTTTGCTCTTTTGTAAGTCATTTAATTTTCATCAGGTTCAAAGTAGAGGTCACCTAGGAGTTCAGTGAGCTTACAATGCTAAAAATCGAGTTTCGATACCCTCGGTGGGTAGATCACAAATGATCCCTTGTGAAGCTCTGGGCTTTACAAAAAAAAAAAAAACTTTTTTTTTCTTTTTCGTTTAAATATCTGCTCATTTTTAAGCATTCATTTTTTGTTTTAAGTATTTAAATAAATAAATATTTCATTGATAACATATCTTAAATAGCTCGATCTGGCGAATGCAGGCTTTGATCGCTTTTCTTTTTAGCTATAATAATACTGATTGACATGAACACCAATCAAAATTGTAGAACAAAAAGTATGCAAAAACGAGAGTCCCGAATAAAGTACACACTTTGACATTTTCCCGACAGATGGCGCATTTTGAATACCACCCAAGAAGAGTTATTTTTCAGTATTGGGTAAAGAATACAGAGAATACGTTGTTTCTTAGTGTCTCCTTCTGTAAAACAAGTCACGTTACTTGTTAGCTGGCAACGGTTCTATTATTTTGAAATATGCTTTTCGTGCCTGAAACACAGCAAGTCTTAAATAATTCGAGTTTACAAATGTAGAAACCTTTTATTTTATTTATTAAAGTTACTATAATGATAAATTTACAAATTTTGCAGATATCTTAAATAGAGTGATACATCGCAAAAACAAAATCAACTACAAATGGCTTCATATAACGGCCATAACTGACCTCTGTGACCTCTGCCCCGTTGCACGATATTTTTGATTTTTGTAACTTTAACACGAATAATTGTATAGAACAAAACATTGTTGTTTCTGTGACGTCATGGATAGGGATAGGCAGAAATATAAGCGTGTAGACTCGGAATATTAACCCTCGTTACCAATATATAAGGCCCGGCATGTCCAGGTGGTTAGGGCGCTCGACTCGCAATCCGAGGGTCGCGGGTTCGA
>NW_013674457.1:11690-17972 GCF_000517525.1 Limulus polyphemus | reverse complement strand
ATTTAAAGTACCATTTAGTGTAGAACTTGATGTAGACTGTCATATTTAAAGTATCGTTTAGTGTAGAACTTGATGTAGACTGTCATATTTAAAGTATCGTTTAGTGTAGAACCTGATGTAGACTGTTATATTTAAAGTTACGTTTAGTGTAGAACCTGATGTAGACTGTCATATTTAAAGTACCGTTTAGTGTAGAACCTGATGTAGACTGTCATATTTAAAATACCGTTTAGTGTAGAACCTGATGTAGACTGTCATATTTAAAGTATCGTTTAGTGTAGAACCTGATGTACACTGTCATATTTAAAGTATCGTTCAGTGTAGAACTTGATGTAGACTGTTATATTTAAAGTTACGTTTAGTGTAGAACTTGATGTAGACTGTCTAAACGGTACTTTAAATATGTGTAGAACCTGATGTAGACTACACTAAACGATACTTTAAATATGACAGTCTACATCAAGTTCTACACTAAATGGTACTTTAAATATAACAGTCTACATCAGGTTCTACACTAAACGATACTTTAAATATGACAGTCTACATCAGGTTTTACACTAAACGATACTTTAAATATGACAGTCTACATCAAGTTCTACACTAAACGATACTTTAAATATAACAGTCTACATCAAGTTCTACACTAAACGATACTTTAAATATGACAGAACCTGATGTAGACTGTCCATATTTAAAGTTACGTTCAGTGTAGAACTTGATGTAGACTGTGATATTTAAAGTATCGGTTAGTGTAGAACCTGATGTAGACTGTCATATTTAAAGTATCGTTTAGTGTAGAACCTGATGTAGACTGTCATATTTAAAGTATCGTTTAGTGTTTAATTTCTAGCATATTGTTGTTTTTAACAACAATTGTACACAGTTTTGTTAGACCAGGTGACCTAAAAGTTATCCAACTAGAAAACAAAGAGGCTCAAATGTTCGTTATCCGACAAATAAAGGGAACAGGTAAGACAGCCTTTTTAGTGCTACATAGCCGGGATTACAGGACCGTTGTTACTAAGGGCAACACGACTGACGCGTTCAAACTTGGCAGGTGTGTTCCTAACTAGGCGAAATAAACAAAATACGTGTAGGTGCTACAGCTTTAAGTACAAAAATCCTATTACTTCGTTTAGAATGAAATCTGATGCTTGTCGATAATTTTGTGTGAACTAGTGACTGAAATACAGTTAGGATCCAGCACATAGCGAACTAGTTTTGTTCTTAGTTCATTTTTAGGACTATGTTTTAGTTTTTAAAGGATTTAGAATATAATAGAGGGTTTTGTTTGGACTATTTCGATAATCAATACTTTCATTGCCTTCCCTACCATAATTTGTTCTATTTTTACTAGATCTTATGTCTTTATTTTCCGTGTATGTTTGTGAAATGATTCATCAATATTAAAGCAACAAAATATAGAGACGTTTTTCAGTTAGTTATATAAAAGTACCGTTACTATTGTTCCTTCTACTAGACGTTACCAAGTGTGTCCTTTTTTCATGTAACTCCCTAATCTTGAACTGATAGACAAGAGGGAAGGCACATAGTAAACAGCACCCGCCGCCAACTCTCGGGCTACTGTAAACAAATATAACGCACCCACGGCCCCCAAAGTACTGAACACGATTTTGCGGCAACGTGATACGAACATGGAACCCTCGGGTTCATATTCTAGCATGTTAACCATTAGGGAAATATCATGCCTTTTATCTAAATTGCAAATATATATATATATTGTAGCAAACTATTTGATTGTGTGATATATTATCATTAATTTCGGATCAAAGTAAGCCACCTACATATATCATACGTTATCAATTGCACCAAGTCTGTAAATATTACGACCTTGTGCTTTTATAATAGATTCTCCTCTGGGTTACTTGTTCTCTATCCAAACAGACTCACCAACCCTCTAACAACTCCAAGTAACATGAAACGCAGCTTCTGGACTATTGGGTCACGTGGTCGTAGACCTAAAGATAACCACAATGCGTCCTTTACACACGTCACTCATGTTTTCTCACACTACTCATGGAGACATTCAATAATACATATTCAGAGTTTGAAACCAACAATGTTGTGTTACCAATAATTTATTGTTTTGACTAGAGATTGTTTTGTATGTTATTTTGGTTCATAGTTGACAAGAATAATCTGTTTCAGAAGGTATTTCTTTCCTGTTTGTTGAGAGCGAAACGTTTGTCAGTAAAACGTCAGTAAAAGGTTTACTCCTTACAGATGTTTCCTTGTGGTTACCATTATAACAAAAGGTAAATACACACTAGCGTGTGAAGTTATGTGTAGTAAAGTGTGAATTCACACTAACGGAGCAATACCCAATTTATATGAATACTAATTTTGACAATCCAACGGTTGTTTGTGAGAGAAACACGAACAAACAAACGTTGGATTGAAACGTTATTGTAAATTTCTTTGCGGTATTAGCAGAATGTGATGACTTGCTGTTTTTAGCTAATGAACAAAAAGCTTTGATCCTACTCACCCGTCCATACTGCTGGAAGTAACTTTTCACGTCCTCCAGCGTGGTTGGTGCTGAAAGACCCCCGACGAATATCTTTTTAGTTCGTGTAATCATCTGTGTAGATGAAAAATACCAAAAATAAGACGTTTCACGTTTTTAAAAAACGTGCTATAATCAACATATCAAAGTGTAAAGCGTTAAAAGAGGATTAGTAAGTATAATCCCGAATGAAGGAAATATTAATAAAACAATTATCTAGAAAGGAATGCATGATGTATTTTATTTTTTAAGACTGAAAAATTACCACTTTTTTTTTTAACAATTCTTAAATAACGGAACAGCAATAACCCTGGTGGTTGGATTACGAACTCTGAAAACATAAATTCGAGGAGCATGTTTATTAAGCACTATTTGACCAATCATTTCACATACAAGGTGATGCCAACTTTCATATATTTTTATATTATGCAAAATAGCCAGATGTTTGTTTGTTTGTAGTTAAGCACAAAGCTACACAATGGGCTATCTGTTCTGAGCCCACTAATGCTGTTATCCTACCCGAATATTGTGTACTTTTAATAGGCCTGGTGCTTTCAACTGTTTTATCTTATTGTGTATTTTTAACAGTTAGGCCTGGTGCTTTTAACAGTTTGAAATTATTGTGTACATTTAATAGTTAGGCCTGGTGCTTTTAACAGTTTTAAATTATTGTGTACATTTAATAGTTAGGCCTGGTGCTTTCAACAGTTTTAAATTATTGTGTACATTTAATAGTTAGGCCTGGTACTTTCAACAGTTTTAAATTATTGTGTACATTTAATAGTTAGGCCTGGTACTTTCAACAGTTTTAAATTATTGTGTACATTTAATAGTTAGGCCTGGTACTTTCAACAGTTTTAAATTATTGTGTACATTTAACAGTTAGGCCTGGTACTTTCAACAGTTTTAAATTATTGTGTACATTTAATAGTTAGGCCTGGTATTTCAACAGTTTTAAATTATTGTGTACATTTAATAGTTAGGCCTGGTACTTTCAACAGTTTTAAATTATTGTGTACTTTTACACATTGTTCTAACTGAGTTTTTAGTAAGTAGCTAGCACTTTGACATTTTTAAAGTGCCTCACCATATAAAACTATTCTTGTTCTTCAAAGAATTGTACTTAAAAACTGAAAGCTCAATATTTAACACAGAATTGGCGACGTTAGTCTTAAGAAACAATAATGGTTTCGGCAAATACTTTGAAACAAATCGTCAAGTATCGATTTATGAGAAGTTGAACTGGTAAATTAAAAGGTGAGTTCCATTAAATAGGGGTTTTAATGAAATAATTAGTGAAAATTACATATTTAACATTTGGCTGGCTTGATCTCTCTCATAGATAATATTTTAAAAGCAAAAAAAAAAAACTGAAATTTTGTAAGGCCCCTGCGGATTGTGAGGCCCTAAGCTGTAGCTTGTTTAGCTTATGCCTAAATCCGGCACTGGATATAAACGAATAATTAACGTTCTTAGTACACAGTTAAAAACTTTATTCTAAGGCCGATCGACGGCCTTGAAACAGTCTCGTGTAACAGAGGTTCTATTACATCGTACTGTTCTAAACAACGTGGCCTATTAGCTGAAAGTACAGCGAAAGTTCTGCTCCACCCACTAAGCCATGCAATCCCAAGGTGCCATTTGTGTATTGAATAATAATAAAGGCAGAAAAGAACTCTCTTATCTCTAGGAAAGTAAAAGAAAAAAAGCAAGTACAACAGAAGATTATGGTATTTACGGGATTTATTTCAACATACCTTTATACACCTTTAAACAACCTAAACCCTAGACTACGCCCTCAAGCATAATACACCTTTAAACAACCTAAACCCTAGACTACGCCCTCAAGCATAATACACCTTTAAACAACCTAAATCCTAGACTACGCCCTCAACCATAATACACCTTTAAACAATCTAAACGCTAGACTACGCCCTCAAGCATAATACACCTTTAAACAATCTAAACCCTAGACTACGCCCTCAAGCATAATACACCTTTAAACAACCTAAACCCTAGACTACGCCCTCCAGCAAAATACACCTTTAAACAACCTAAACCATAGACTACACCCTCAAGCATAATACACTTATAAACAATCTAAGCCCTAGACTACGCTCTCGAGCAAAATAGTCCTTTAAACAACCTAAACCCTAGACTACACCCTCAAGCATGATACACCTTTAAACAACCTAAACGCTAGACTACGCCTTCAAGCATAATACACTTATAAACAACCTAAACCATAGACTACACCCTCAAGCATAATACCCCTTTAAACAACCTAAACCATAGATTACACCCTCGAGCATAATACACCTTTAAACAACCTAAACCATAGACTACACCCTCAAGCATAATACCCCTTTAAACAACCTAAACCATAGACTACGCCCTCGAGCATAATACACCTTTAAACAACCTAAACGCTAGACTACGCCCTCCAGCAAAATACTCCTTCAGTGCCAAACCTGGATTGCAATGATTTCTAAATAGCTGTTGCCTAGATGATCAAACTTCTTCCTGATTTGTTGGACCTAACTTTACTTAATCCAATAAGGAGGTGATCTTTCATCTTCTCTTTCAATCCAACTACACACTCTTTTTCAAGAACTAATCGCGTTTATTGCCGTTGTAATCGTGAAAGAACGTGTTTAGTCTTAATCGCTGTAGAGCTTATCAGATTATTTTATAATATTTAAATTATTGATATAATAGACTCTGGTCGAGGTTATTGTTTTACTTTCGGAACTAGAGAAGAAAACTATAGAACAGAGGACTATTTACGTCCTTTAAAACTATAATTAAACAGGAGTCCTTTAAACTGTGGTTTAAAAGAGGCCTTTAAAAATAACTTTGGCTGAACAGTAGCCCTATGAAACTATGAAGAACGATTTGAGACAACTTTGATCACATTTATAACGTTCTTACGTGATTTTCCTTGACGCTGGAATCTTGAAACACTAACAGGGAACAACTGTACAACGTCCTCAATATGTTTATAGAAAACAAGCACCAACATCAGTATGTTTACAAAAAACAAGCACTGAATCCGGACCACGAATTATGATAAAAACGTCGGGTACCGATTACCTCTTTTCAGTGACCAATCAACAAGGCGAGAGTCACCTAAAACTAACCATTCAGTGAGCTTATTGATGACAAGTAATTTTATTATATGACAAATAATACTCATGTTAGAGCAAACACAGACGAACAGACAGACTTGACTAAATATATAGCCTCTAATTTTCAGTAAAATTAATATCGGTATCATAACACTACAGCACGACGTACAAACTGTATCTGTATCATAACGCTACAGCATGACGTACAAACTGTATCTATATCATAACGCTACAGCACGACGTACAAACTGTATCTGTATCATAACGCTACAGCATGACGTACAAACTGTATCTATATCATAACACTACAGCACGACGTACAAACTGTATCGGTATCATAACACTACAGCACGACGTACAAACTGTATCTATATCATAACACTACAGCACGACGTACAAATTGTATCTATATCATAACGCTACAGCACGACGTACAAATTGTATCGGTATCATAACACTACAGCATGACGTACAAATTGTATCGGTATCATAACACTACAGCATGACGTACAAACTGTATCGGTATCATAACGCTACAGCACGACGTACAAACTGTATCTATATCATAACACTACAGCATGACGTACAAACTGTATCGATATCATAACACTACAGCATGACGTACAA
>NW_013674457.1:0-10690 GCF_000517525.1 Limulus polyphemus | reverse complement strand
TATCATAACGCTACAGCACGACGTACAAACTGTATCGGTATCATAACACTACAGCACGACGTACAAACTGTATCTATATCATAACACTACAGCACGACGTACAAACTGTATCGGTATCATAACGCTACAGCACGACGTACAAACTGTATCGGTATCATAACACTACAGCACGAAGACGTACAAACTGTATCTATATCATAACACTACAGCACGACGTACAAACTGTATCTATATCATAACGCTACAGCACGACGTACAAACTGTATCGGTATCATAACACTACAGCACGACGTACAAACTGTATCTATATCATAACGCTACAGCACGACGTACAAACTGTATCTATATCATAACAGCTACAGCATGACGTACAAACTGTATCGATATCATAACACTACAGCATGACGTACAAACTGAGCCTATATCATAACACTACAGCATGACGTACAAACTGTATCTATATCATAACGCTACAGCATGACGTACAAACTGTATGTATATCATAACACTACAGCATGACGTACAAACTGTATCTATGTCATAACACTACAGCACGACGTACAAACTGTATCAGTATCATAACACTACAGCACGACGTACAAACTATATCTATATCATAACACTACAGCACGACGTACAAACTATATCTATATCATTACACTACAGCTGAGGTTGATAGTCTGGCACGTAACCCTAAACGGGTTCCTATAAGTTTACACAGTTTAATCTGAATATACATGTACATCTAAGTTCTGACTGACGTAAAACAAGTTGTATAGAATAATAAGAACGTCAGCCAGCATTCCCCGTAAAACCTTACTTCTTCATAAACCAGAAAAGATTGTCATAAGAACGTCAGCCAGCAATCCCGTAAAACCTTACTTCTTTATAAACCAGAAAAGAATGTCATAAGAACGTCAGCCAGCAATCCCGTAAAACCTTACTTCTTGATAAACCAGAAAAGAATGTCATAAGAACGTCAGCCGACAATCCCCGTAAAACCTTACTTCTTCATAAACCAGAAAAGACCATGAAATATCATATAATCTGTTGTTGAAATCCATTTTATAAATAAGTTATTAGTATTGGATTTAATGCAACACTATAGACCGTTTGTACAGTAAAGTGTGTATAGAACTTTGATTGCGTCTGATATCTAATGGAGAAGGAGACCGTGTAGGAGTTCCGACTCGTCTAACTCAAATGTAATGTTCTTTCCCGAGTTTCTGTCACTACCAATTAATTTTGTCGACAGGTTCAGACAGTAAGAGCTGTTTTCCGTTGTCTGTTGGTTCTAAACTTAACATGAATGATGATTTTGTGTCTTCACGAGCGTCCTTCGTCTTCTCTTATAAGCCGCTACATGTTATACTGAACAACAAAACAGTTAGCATTGAGGTCGTAGCCTGTAATGCGATACCGCTGAAACTATCATCGCGACATTAAATGTAAAGCTAGGAGCTACTCAAATGTTTGAGAATAAGTAAATTCTTAACAAAAATAATTCTATATATGTGTATGTCTGTTTATTGTTGTTGTTGTTTTTTCAGAGCACAGCCACATTGGGCTCTCTGCTGTGTGTCTACCGCCGGGAAACGAACCCCGGATTTTAGACTTGTAAATCCTAAGTTGCGGAACGTTTTATTTTTTCTGTTTTTGTTGTTGTTTTTGCGTCAACAGAATGCGAACTTTAACAGTTGCATCCACAGTCTGGCTACCAGGCCACGCCAAGCCAAAACAACAACAACAACAAAAACCAGAGAAACAAGCGCTTTCTGGCACTCTACCCTACCAGGCCACGTCAAGCCAAATCTGTCATCGGAGAATGATGAAAAGTCAGGAATTAGGGTTAACAAAAAGTTTTGTTCAAGCTAGGTAATCAACAGTGATCTATTATTTTAGGTGGTAAGTAGTTTGTGTTATTGTGACATCGGAGGTGGGGGAAAGAAACAAGTCGTTGATTTACACAAATCGTGTCTTCTTTTAGAGACCGGAGAAAAAGAAAACAGTTGGCAATACCTACAGAATTTTCTAAAGATTTATTCTGTACGCGTACCTCCTGTAAAGGTAACTTTTAAATACGTTGGCTCAATTGTTCGAGAGTGTGTAGGACTAGCACATCTAGCGCCATCTAGCAGAATAGTGGGGACTGGATTAAATCTTGGATTCGTAACAGTTATCACCTTAAGGCAGCCCAGTAGTATAGACTTGACTGCTAGTTAAATTAAATATACGATCCAAGTTTCTTTTGTGAACGATATTGCATTTATTATCGGACTTAGTATCACATTACAAAAACACACTTTGTCTAAATAATAAGGGATTTAATGTAGTGAACTTCGATTTCTTGTTGTAAATGTACTAGAAACTTTCATTAAAACAAAGATATTGACTTTCTGTAAAAACAAATACAATATTGACTTTTTGTAAAAACAAAGATATTGACTTTATGTAAAAACAAATACAATATTGACTTTTTTGTAAAAACAAAGATATTGACTTTATGTAAAAACAATAGTATTGACTTTCTGTAAAAACAAAAATATTGACTTTATGTAAAACAAATATATTGACTTTATGTAAAACAAAGATATTGATTTTCTGTAAAAACAAAAATATTGACTTTATGTAAAAACAAATATATTGACTTTATGTAAAAACAAAGATATTGATTTTCTGTAAAAACAAAAACATTGACTTTCTGTAAAACAAAGATATTGACTTTCTGTGAAAACAAAAACATTGACTTTCTGTAAAACAAGGATATTGACTTTCTGTAAAAACAAAAAACATTGACTTACTGTAAAACAAAGATATTGACTTTCTGTAAAAACAAAAACGTTGAATTTCTGTAAAACAAAGATACTGACTTTCTGTAAAACAAAGATATTGATTTTCTGTAAAACAAAGATATTGACTTTCTGTAAAACAAAGATATCCACTTTCTGTAAAAACAAAGATAACTGCTTTCAGTAAAAACAAAGATAATCACGTTTTTCCATACAAGTCAAGCACTGGTATTTTGTGATTTCAAGATGACTGTAACAAATTGAACCTGAAAAATAATCATTTTAAATCAGAACACTCTACTGGAAAGTTCTTGTTGCTGCTCTTATAATCAGCGGTTGACAAGACTTGTTTGCACACTTATTATGTGGAAAGCAAACGTGACAGTTATCTTTTCTGGGGGAAATGAAACTATCAGATTCATTTTTAAAGTACACGAGTGAAAATAATTTTTAAGTTTTCAGGTTAACCGTTTAATTTAATCTTATTTATGAAGTTATTGTTAATGTCAGTTATTACACACTTGTTTACTTGAAGGTTTCAGTTTGAGAAGCGAAACCCACGGCGTTAACAGCGATGAAAGAAACCGATATGATAGAAGGCAGATAAAAATTGACATGTTAGGTTACATACTAACATTATGGAAATATTTCAATCTACAGAATAACACTAAAAATATTTGTCCACTTACACATGACACCAGGAAACGTTTCAACCTACACATTAACATCAGGGGACGTGTCCACTTACATATCACTCCAGTAAACGTTTCAACCTATACATTAACATCAGGGGGCGTGTCCACTTACACATCACTCCAGTAAACGTTTCAACCTATACATTAACATCAGGGGACGTGTCCAGTTACACATCACTCCAGTAAACGTTTCAACCTATACATTAACATCAAGGGACGTGTCCAGTTACACATCACTCCAGTAAACGTTTCAACCTATACATTAACATCAGGGGACGTGTCCAGTTACACATCACTCCAGTAAACGTTTCAACCTATACATTAACATCAGGGGACGTGTCCAGTTACACATCACACCAGGAAACGTTTCAACCTATACATTAACATCAGGGGACGTGTCCAGTTACACATCACACCAGTAAACGTTTCAACCTATACATTAACATCAGGGGACGTGTCCACTTACACATCACACCAGGAAACGTTTCAACCTATACATTAACATCAGGGGACGTGTCCAGTTACACAGCACACCAGTAAACGTTTCACTTTGTATATTTACACTAAATAAATAAAACATCTTTTTCATTTGATGAAGCGTCATATTTTAGAAATTAAGACTAAGTAATGATTGATGGAATAACCAGAAAATATTTCAAATATATATTGATACCAAGATCGATGATGTTTGAGTTTCAGACCTCCAGAAACATAAAGTTTACTATTCACTCTTAGAACTGGATGTAATTACATAGCCATGTCACAAGGAGAACTGAAGAAACACAGAGTTGACCATTGACACTCAGAACTGGGTGTAATTACATAGCCGTGTCACAAGGAGAACTGAAGAAACACAGAGTTGACTATTGACACTCAGAACTGGATGTAATTACATAGCCGTGTCACAAGGAGAACTGAAGAAACACAGAGTTGACTATTGACACTTAGAACTGGGTGTAATTACATAGCCGTGTCACAAGGAGAACTGAAGAAACACAGAGTTGACTATTGACACTCAGAACTGGGTGTAATTACATAGCCGTGTCACAAAGAAACCTTCAATATCATGATTTCAGCGCATCTCACATAAAAAAGTTTCAGGCTTTCCTGCTAAGAACCGAAACCTAAACCAACACAGAATAAAACGTTGCTTTAAATAGAACGTGATATTTAAGTATAAATAAGACCATGTTAGTGGCTGAATTTTATAAAAGTTTTATTCCCTAAGTCAAAGAAGTATTGACCAGAAACTGTCGCTACTTCTGTACAAGTTATTGATTTATTTCCGCGTGAAACACAAAAGTGCTGTTCCAAGAAATTTTGTTTTTTCTTTTCGAAAACCCTCACGAATATTGATTGCACCTGTGAAAATTCTGCGTGAAAAACCCACACGAATATTGCACTTGTGAAAATTCTGCGTGAAAAATCCTCACAAATATTGCACTTATGAAAATTCTGCATGAAAAATCCTCGCGAATATTGTACTTGTGAAAATTCTGCATGAATAACCCTCACGAATATTGCACTTGTGAAAATTCTGCATGAAAAACCCTCACGAATATTGCACTTGTGAAAATTCTGCATGAAAAACCCTCACGAATATTGCACCTGTGAAAATTCTGCGTGAAAAATTCTTGCGAATATTGCAACTGTGAAAATTCTACATGAAAAATCCTCGCGAATATTGCACCTGTGAAAATTCTGCGTGAAAAATTCTTGCGAATATTGCAACTGTGAAAATTCTGCGTGAAAAATTCTTGCGAATATTGCACTTGTGAAAATTATGCATGAAGATCAAATGTCCGTTTACTGATTGCGATTCGAAGAATCCAAGAAACGTTTCATTAATAACAGATTTGAACGTGGTGAAATGAGCTTAACGCTCTTGGAAACTTTGCTGGAAACACGATAATTAATGTCAGCTCGAAAACGTTCATATTAACTTTTTAAGAGATAGACTATGTATACAATAAATATTCGATATTGAGGAGAAATCGTAGAGTAGATATTTGTTGTTTTATTAGTGTCACATGGCACCGTTTCATGATTAATGATATTCTATACTAAAACTGAGAAACGTCAACTAAGAAACGTTATTGCTGAATTACTCGACATAGAGTAATCTTATACAGAAGTAAAAAACTAAAAACTTACTTAGCACAGTAATAACGCTACTGTAAAAGTCTCGTGTTAAAGAGTGTGTAACATAAGTCTGGTGTCTGAATGACTACAGCAAGTAAAAACTAACACAGTCATAGTGGGCTAACAAAACAAAACACGGATGTACTGGCTGATGCCCAATATTTGTGTGGAATCATAACACAGTCATAGTGGGCTAACAAAACAAAACATGGATGTACTGGCTGATGCCCAATATTTGTGTTGAATCATATAGATTCTACATACATATAACAAACATGTGGCTTCACAATACAACAATTTATGTAAATAAACACCATCTTGAACAGAAAATTACACGTAAAATGTGTTATATCGCCACAAAGTTAATTGTGTTATAAATCACACAAAACCCGTGTTTTATATCGCCACAACAATCAATTGTGTTATAATTCACACAAAACCTGGGTTTTATATCGCCACAACAATCAATTGTGTTATATTTCACACAAAACCCGTGTTTTATATCGCCACAACAATCAATTGTGTTATAATTCACACAAAACCGTGTTTTATATCGCCACAACAATCAATTGTGTTATAATTCACACAAAACCTGGGTTTTATATCGCCACAACAATCAATTGTGTTATAATTCACACAAAACCTGGGTTTTATATCGCCACAACAATTAATTGTGTTAGGCTTCCGATAGCCTTGGTCAAAATTTAACAACAATAGAAAAGAAAAAAGCTAGTTTATTATCTGAATACATTTTTCTATATGCTTGAAAAATTCACGGAGTGGTATTTGAATGTAGTTTTCTGTATAGTTTACTTTTAATGATACTTTCGCCTGGTGTTCAATTACGTAACCAGTAAATGTCAATTTAGAACGATCTTTAGGCTGGTTAGCGGTAAGACTGGGGGCTTATAACGGTAAAATTCTGGGTTCTGTTCCCACGAAGTGCACATCACAGATAGCCCACTGAGCAGCTCTGTGCTACGCAGACAACAACAACAACAAATAATATGTATTCTTTATTTGCGTTTTTACCATTTGAGCTGGAAATAATAAGTAAAATCTCGTAAAATCAATTGTTTAATTAAACGAACTCCGGTTCCAAACTCTTCAGCTTCGTACAGAGAAATGGTTTTGTATGATAATTTGATTAAAGTGTCCGTATTTTCCAAACCACTAGCTTCTGGTGCTTATCAGGTAATATAACTCCCTGGTATAAATCATAACGCATGCGCATTTCCTCAACGACAATGTGATGTTACACCAGAATGTTTGCAGATGGCGCTGACTGATCACTCAGGTAAAGTATAGCACAAAATGTATATGTTTAATAGAGAAGGTTGTGTTGGAAATATGTAATGTTATTTCACAAATCATATGAAGAACTGTTATAAAATGTTACTTTGAGTGTCGAGTACATATGTGAGCAGATATATATATATACAAACTTAATGGATTGAAGAGCAAATAATCACTTACTTCTTCCTGGAATGATTAATGTAAACTATGTATACAGGCTTTATAAACAATCCTTATCTGTAGAGGTTTCTTCTAACACAGTTTATCTTCACCCCTTATCCCCCACTTCCCCCATCAATCACAGATCCCCTGGCAGACAGCTAAACTCATTAGAAGCTCGTTCGGGTGTCATTCTCCTTACCGTTGTAGAAACTGAAGCGTATTTCTTTATACCTAGTATGTAATAATTACCTTCCACAGTTAACATATCCAACAAAGACACCTTTAATTGGGTTTGGACTCAGAGAAAGGACGCAAGTGCTCAGAAAGATTCATACTCCAAGGACTGTGGACTTTAATGAAGCATTCTCCATATTCCGTGGACTTTCTTGAAACGTACACCAAATTCCTAGAACTTTAATGGAGTATACTAAAGGACTGTATACTTTAATGAAGTATACTAAAGGACTGTAAACTTTAATGAAGTATACTAAAGGACTGTATACTTTAATGAAGTATACTAAAGGGCTGTATACTTTAATGGAGTATACTAAAGGACTATGGACTTTAATGAAGTATACTAAAGGACTGTATACTTTAATGAAGTATACTAAATGACTGTATACTTTAATGGAGTATACTAACGGACTGTAAACTTTAATGAAGTATACTAAAGGACTGTATACTTTAATGGAGTATACTAAAGGACTGTAGACTTTAATTGAGTATATTAAAGGACTATGGACTTTAGTTAAGTATACTAAAGGACTGTAGACTTTAATGGAGTATACTAAAGGACTATGGACTTTAATGAAGTATACTAAAGGACTACATACTTTAATGAAGTATACTAAAGGACTATGGACTTTAATGGAGTATACTAAAGGACTGTAGACTTTAATGAAGTATACTAAAGGACTGTATACTTTAATGGAGTATACTAAAGGACTATGGACTTTAATGCAGTATACTAAAGGACTGTAAACTTTAATGGAGTATACTAAAGGACTGTATACTTCAATGGAGTATACTAAAGGACTGTATACTTTAATGAAGTATACTAAAGGACTGTAAACTTTAATGGAGTATACTAAAGGACTATGGACTTTAATGAAGTATACTAAAGGACTGTAGACTTTAATGGAGTATACTAAAGGACTATAAACTTTAATGAAGTATACTAAAGGACTGTATACTTTAATGAAGTATACCAAGGGACTGTATACTTTAATGAAGTATACTAAAGGACTATGGACTTTAATGAAGTATACAAACGGACTGTAAACTTTAATGAAGTATACTAAAGGACTATAAACTTTAATGAAGTATACTAAAGGACTGTATACTTTAATGAAGTATACCAAAGGACTGTATACTTTAATGAAGTATACTAAAGGACTGTATACTTTAATGAAGTATACTAAAGGACTGTAAACTTTAATGAAGTATACTAAAGGACTGTAAACTTTAATGAAGTATACTAAAGGATACAGTCCTTTAGTATACTTCATTAAAGTCATAGTCCTTTAGTATACTTCATTAAAGTTACAGTCCTTTAGTATACTTCATTAAAGTATACAGATTAAAGTTACAGTCATTTAGTATACTTCATTAAAGTCGAAGTATACTAAATGACTGTAAACTTTAATGAAGTATACTAAAGGACTGTAGACTTTAATGAAGTATACTAAAGGACTATGGACTTCTAATGAATTATACTAAAGGACTATGGACTTTAATGAAGTATACTAAAGGACTGTAGACTTTGATGGAGAATACTAAAGGACTATGGACTTTAATGAAGTATACTAAAGGACTGTAGACTTTAATGGAGTATACTAAAGGACTATGGACTTTAATGAATTATACTAAAGGACTATGGACTTCAATGAAGTATACTAAAGGACTGTATACTTTAATGAAGTATACTAAAGGACTGTATACTAAAGGACTGTAAACTTTAATGAAGTATACTAAAGGACTGTATACTTTAATGAAGTATACTAAAGGACTATGGACTTTAATGGAGTATACTAAAGGACTGTAGACTTTACTGGAGTATACTAAAGGACTATGGACTTTAATGAAGTATACTAACGGACTGTAAACTTTAATGAAGTATACTAAAGGACTGTAAACTTAAATGGAGTATACTAAAGGACTATGGACTTTAATGGAGTATACTAAAGGACTATGGACTTTAATGAAGTATACTAAAGGACTGTAAACTTTAATGGAGTATACTAAAGGACTATGGACTTTAATGGAGTATACTAAAGGACTATGGACTTTAATGAAGTATACTAAAGGACTGTAAACTTTAATAAAGTATACTAAAGGACTGTGGACTTTAATGAAATATACTAAAAGATTGTGGACTTTAATGAAGTGTACTAAAAGATTGTAGACTTTAATAAAGTATACTAAAGGACTGTGGACTTTAATGGAGTATACTAAAGGACTGTGGACTTTAATGGAGTATACTAAAGGACTGTGGACTTTAATGAAGTATATTTCTCGGATTGTGGACTTTAATGAAGTGTACTAAAAGATTGTAGACTTTAATAAAGTATACTAAAGGACTGTGGACTTTAATGAAGTATATTTCTCGGATTGTTAATTTTAATTAAATGTACTTCAGGGACTGTTCTCTCTAAAGAAGTGTACTCCAAGGACTGTTAAATTTAATTAAATGTACTTCAAGGACTGTGATCTCTAAAGAAGTGTACTTCAAAGACTGATTTCATAATAAGATCAAGACAACTTCATTTTAAAATATATAAATATGTCTTTAAATTACGATGAAAGGCTTAGCGTTCTTTAAGCAGAAAATACCTGTTATGATGGGATCATTGTGATCAGGTGTGTTAACCAAAACTTAAATAAATGTTTGTTAAGTAAAATATCTAATATTCGGAGACAGACTTATGTTAAAGTGGTTAGTGAAACACTGGATACAGAAGAGAGACAGACTTATGTTAAAGTGGTTAGTGAAACACTGGATACAGAAGAGAGACAAACTTATGTTAAAGTGGTTAGTGAAACACTGGTCTTCTGTTAGAAACAATTATAATTCCAGGCCAACTCTGTGTTACTGTTTATTATCACAAGCTTGTTTGAAAGCTTGATTTTGTTGAATTCTTCGTTAGTTTAAAATAATTTTAAAAACCTACAGCTACTGTAAACGGTTAGAAGTTTATTTTTATATGTCTTAAAATCGAGACAATGACCAAATACCAGACTCGTGTACTCACCAATTACTACACACACTACATGGAGCAAAAGCTACCACAATTTCATTTATCCAAAATGTCTAGATGGTTCATTCAAAAGATAACATAAAATTGTACAATTGCACATTTCTAATCTTGTAGCTTGTCTCAAGACGAGACTGTCAGCGAATCTCTAATGGCAACCTTGTAAATGGTTCTCAGCATCCCCTTATAATTTCTCTCAAGACGAGACTGTCAGCGAATCTCTAATGGCAACCTTGTAAATGGTTCTCAGCATCCCCTTATAATTTCTCTCAAGACGAGACTTTCAGCAAATCTCTAATGACAACCTTGTAATGGTTCTCAGCATCCCCTTATAATTTCTCTCAAGACGAGA
>NW_013674456.1:28525-30704 GCF_000517525.1 Limulus polyphemus | reverse complement strand
CATAATGTTATACATCCGTCACAGTCCTTCTGATAACATAATGTTATACATCCGTCACAGTCCTTATGATACCATAATGTTATACATCCGTCACAGTCCTTGTGATACCATAATGTTATACATCCGTCACAGTCCTTGTAATAATATAATGTTATACATCCGTCACAGTCCTTATGATAACATAATGTTCTACATCCGTCACAGTCCTTATGATACCATAATGTTCTACATCCGTCACAGTCCTTGTGATAACATAATGTTATACATCCGTCACAGTCCTTATGATAACATAATGTTATACATCCGTCACAGTCCTTATGATACCATAATGTTCTACATCCGTCACAGTCCTTATGATAACATAATGTTATACATCCGTCACAGTCCTTATGATACCATAATGTTATACATCCGTCACAGTCCTTGTAATAACATAATGTTATACATCCGTCACAGTCCTTATGATACCATAATGTTATACATCCGTCACAGTCCTTGTGATAACATAATGTTATACATCCATCACAGTCCTTGTGATAACATAATGTTATACATCCGTCACAGTCCTTATGATAACATAATGTTATACATCCGTCACAGTCCTTATGATAACATAATGTTATACATTGGTCACAGTCCTTATGATAACATAATGTTATACATCCGTCACAGTCCTTGTGATAACATAATGTTATACATCCGTCACAGTCCTTGTAATAATATAATGTTATACATCCGTCACAGTCCTTGTGATAACATAATGTTATACATCCGTCACAGTCCTTGTGATAACATAATGTTATACATCCGTCACAGTCCTTGTGATAACATAATGTTATACATCCGTCACAGTCCTTGTGATACCATAATACCTTACCTCTGAATACCACAAGTGAAACAACTAATTTCAACTAATATTTGTTCATGTCCTTGTATAGTTCTTATATTAGGAACACATTCATCCTTCAGAAGTAGGGTTTGACACTACAGTCGTTGCCACAATATACAGGCGAACTGGAAGTGTTTTTCTTATTAAATATCACATACAAGGTCCAAGGTTCAAACCGCGATCTACCGCTGAGCACGCTCTGCACTTTTATCTGAGGATCTTTATAATAATGACAGTCAATTCCGCTACTCGGTTAGCAGTAGCCATACAACAGGCGGCGGGCGCTACTACCTGAATGCCCCCACACACCCCTGATGGAATATGTCTGAATCCTACAACATGACCCCTTATCCCATGTGTCGTAGAAGGTTAAAAATACTAAAACCGACAATAATAAAATTTTGTGAGCTCCCTCAGTGGCTTAGCGGTAAATCTGAGGGCTTATCACACTGAAAATCTGGTTTTGGTACTCGCGGTGGGCACAGCTCAGATAGCCCATTATATAGCTTTGTAATTGACTAGTCACAAACAAATCCTTTTGTGGTAAAGTTTTCCACGCGATATAATTAATTTTATTGATTTATGACATCATATTTCTTCTCCGTGCTAGTCCTAGGAGTGCATGTAACTTTGAAATTATTAGTCCTAAAAACGCATGTAACTTCCAAATTATTAGTCCTAAGAATGCATGTAACTTCAAATTATTAGTCCTAGGAACACATGTAACTTCCAAATTATTAGTCCTAAAAACGCATGTAACTTCCAAATTATTAGTCCAAGAGAATGCATGTAACTTCCAAATTATCAGTTCTAAGAATGCATGTAACTTCCAAATTATTAGTCCTAGGAACACATGTAACTTCCAAATTATTAGTCCTAGGAACACATGTAACTTCCAAATTATTAGTCCTAAATACGGGTGTAACTTCCAAATTATTAGTCCTAAATACGTATGTAACTTCCAAATTATTAGTCCTAAAAACGCATGTAACTTCCAAATTATTAGTCCCAAAAACGCATGTAACTCCCAAATTATTAGTCCTAGGAATGCATGTAACTTCCAAATTGAAGTTAGATTACACGACATTATGAAGTTAATATATATATTATCACTATTGAAGTTAGATTACACGACATTATCAAGTTAATATATATTAACGCTATTAAAGTTAGATTACACGACATTATCAAGTTAATATATATTAACGCTATTAAAGTTAGATTACACGACATTATCAAGTTAATATATATTAACGCTATTAAAGTTAGATTACACGACATTATCAAGTT
>NW_013674456.1:25736-27694 GCF_000517525.1 Limulus polyphemus | reverse complement strand
AATATATATTAACGCTATTAAAGTTAGATTACACAACATTATCAAGTTAATATATAGTAACGCTATTAAAGTTAGATTACACAACATTATCAAGTTAATATATATTCTTAATAAACAAACTTAGTTTGTCTCTGTACAGAGTTTAGTGTAAAGCTACATGAGGACAAGTTGTCCCTAATTTTGAAGTGATAAACTAAAGGGAAGGCAGCTAGTCAACGTCATCCACCGCCAACTCTTGAACTGCTCTTTTACCAATGCATAGTGGGATTGACCGTGACTTAATACTCCGGTGGGACAGCGGTAAGCTTATGAAGTTACAACTCTAAAATTCGGGGTTCGATTCTCCGCGGTGAACATAGAAGATAGCCCAATGTGGCTTTGCTCTAAAATAAACAAGCAAACAAACCGTCACATTATAACTCCCCCACGGCTGAAAGGACGAGAATCTTCAGTGCGGGGTTCGAACCCGCGACCCGCAGATTCTGAGTCGAGTGCCCCAACTACCAGGCTATATATCGAGTCTAATAAACCAATTAATGAACCCTTCTTTTTGTTCGAGTTCGACAAAGAAAATACATTATTCTGAAGCAAATATCAAACATAATGTTTCGGTATTAATTCCGATAATGATCATCGTAATCTACTATTTTTTAAATATATCCTAATGTTTAGATTGTTTAATAGACTAATACTTTTACGTTCTTATCATCTTTTTGCCTATATATAGTTCTCTTGAGAACTAACAAACTTCTTTTTTTCAATCTCCGGCAATTTCAGGTTTTCATGAATCCACGTATCACTGCTGGATTCACAAGTTTGTTCAAGCTCGTGAACTGTTGGTATCATACGTTTTATGCCACTTGACGACTTTTATCGCATTCACACGTGCTTCATTTAGCCTCACCGGTTACTCCCAAGCGGGTTTTTTTTTCTCCCCTAGCTGACTGAGATAATACAAGCCTTCTTTAGTGATAACATTTCCCTGGACGTTATAGATTATTGATTTTTAACAAAACATGAGCAAATCAAAGGTTGTACAAGAACCGTTAGAAACGAGACAACGCCCTGCTTTGATCAATCGGTTTACGAACGGAACAACTTCTATTAATCTCTCCTACCTTTCTCTTCTGTGAGGCCTAAAACACATAAAATAGTAGTAAAGTGGATAAACAGAAATAGAGAAGTGATCGTAGTATTGTTATAGTAGTTCAGACTCAGTCATGAGAGCCCTCGTGATTTTTAGCAATGTATGTGAAAAACTCAGTTTATGATATAAATGTTGGGAGCAATTATTATCAAAATGATTTATAATGTCAACTACTGTCTTCTCGATATGTACTGTGGGCTTGATACCAGGTATTCTCACCGTGAGTACCACCTTATGCAGCACAACGGGAAGGTCAGAGACCCCTCCCCCTCAACGTCTGGACACAGCCAGATTTAGAATTGTTTCGGATAGAACTTGACGAGTAAGACAGTAATGGTCTAATATGAGTAAATAATTCTCAGTATAGATTATACAATAATTAATAGATAGATTAATAGATTAATAAGTATAGATTATACAATAATTAATAGATAGATTAATAAGTATAGATTATACAATAATTAATAGATAGATTAATAAGTATAGATTATACAATAATTAATAGATAGATTAATAAGTATAGATTATACAATAATTAATAGATAGATTAATAAGTATAGATTATACAATAATTAATAGATAGATTAATAAGTATAGATTATACAATAATTAAAGAAATTATCGATGGGGGGTTGTTTTAATTTCCATTTTAAGTTCAACCATGTGGTCAGGGGACCTAAGTAATAATACGAATTACCATGTGGTCAGGGGACCTAAGTAATAATACGAATTACCATGTGGTCAGGGGACCTAAGTAATAATACGAATTACCATGTGGTCAGGGGACCTAAGTAATAATATGAATTACCAT
>NW_013674456.1:20635-24976 GCF_000517525.1 Limulus polyphemus | reverse complement strand
TAATAATATGAATTACCATATGGTCAGGGGACCTAAGTAATAATATGAATTACCATATGGTCAGGGGACCTAAGTAATAATATGAATTACCATATGGTCAGGGGACCTAAGTAATCATATGAATTACCGATTGTCAGTTGTGACAAAGTTGGATTAATTCTTACACATGTAGTAAACTGTATTGTAAGTGACAAAGTTGGATTAATTCCTACACATGTAGTAAACTGTATTGTAAGTGACAAAGTTGGATTAATTCCTACACATGTAGTAAACTGTATTGTAAGTGACAAAGTTGGATTAATTCCTACACATGTAGTAAACTGTATTGTAAGTGACAAAGTTGGATTAATTCTTACGCATGTAGTAAACTGTATTGTAAGTGACAAAGTTGGATTAATTCCTACACATGTAGTAAACTGTATTGTAAGTGACAAAGTTGGATTAATTCCTACACATGTAGTAAACTGTATTGTAAGTGACAAAGTTGGATTAATTCCTACACATGTAGTAAACTGTATTGTAAGTCTGATTTAGTCCTCAGCTGTTTTAAGTAAGGAAAGTGATAATCCCTAGGTGTCAGTGTGAACAAGTGTTTGACGAGAACACACAAACATACTTATTCATCTTAGTCTCTCCTATAGTAAACATAACTTACTCCATTACTGCACATCAGCAGTTTTATATAATTTATTGTCTAATAATTTAATTTCAAATATAACTAGGGCTCCAATGATTATAAAATAAATGTCACGAGATAACATGACGTTTGTATTCTTAATAAAGATGGAATGGCTTGTGGGGGTGTTGAGAATCTTGTTAAAGAATTGATAAAGAGTAAACGCCTTCTCATATTTCATCATCAGTAGAAACAATCCTCGAAAAATAGTTTTATAAATACATCATATTAATTTCAATCTGTCTTCAACAGATAGGAACTTAATATTTATGTTCAGGGCAAATAATGTGAGTCAATATTACATTTTCGTCAATAATATTAAGCAGTAAAATATGGAACATGCCAAGTTAAATAGTTTAAACTGTTAGTAATAAAAGTCAGTTTATCATGTTAAGCAGTAAAATATGGAACATGCCAAGTTAAATAGTTTAAACTGTTAGTAATAAAAGTCAGTCTTTTGTGTTAAACAGTAAAGTATGGAACATGTCAAGATAAACAGCTTGAACTGTTAATATTAATTACCAGTTTCAAAACTTTCTTATATATTTTAACTATAGCCCCTTCAGTCATAGATTTAGGACTCTCTTGTGGATTGTTTATTAAACAAGGATGTACTGTTACATCGAGTATGATTGGCCAGTAAAGAGTGTTAAAAAAGATATCACACACGGTTGTAACTTATGATTGGCCAGTAAAGAGTGTTAAAAGATATATCACACACGGTTGTAACTTATGATTGGCCAGTAAAGAGTGTTAAAAAAAAGATATCACACGCGGTTCTAACTTATGATTGGCCAGTAAAGAGTGTTAAAAAAAAAGCTATCACACGCGGTTGTAACTTATGATTGGCCAGTAAAGAGTGTTAAAAATGATAACACACACGGTTGTAACTTATGATTGGCCAGTAAAGAGTGTTAAAAAAAGATATCACACACGGTTGTAACTTATGATTGGCCAGTAAAGAGTGTTAAAAAAGATATCACACACGGTTGTAACTTATGATTGGCCAGTAAAGAGTGTTAAAAAAGATATCACACACGGTTCTAACTTATGATTGGCCAGTAAAGAGTGTTAAAAAAAGATATCACACGCGGTTCTAACTTATGATTGGCCAGTAAAGAGTGTTAAAAAAGATGTATAAAATTTATTGTATTTTCTTAGAATTAAACTTTAAACTGAAATACGTATATTATAACCTGAAATACGTATATTATAACCTGAAATACGTATATTATAATTCTTTCATTGAGGCCAATCAACCTATAAGACTTACACCAAAAAATACAATTTCAAGATGTTGTATTGACGGGTGTAGGGTTTCGAAGAAAGTTGATTTTTGTTTAATTGGACAACTGTAAGCCCAACTTGAAGCTCGTGCAATGAACTGGTATGTTCACAGATCCTTAACTTCTAAGCAAATCAGAAGCGATACAGCCATGGGGATATTATAATGTGACGGTCAATCGTACTATTCGTTGGTAGATGAGTAGCCCAAATGTTGACGATGGATGGTGTTGGCTACCAGCCTTCTCTCTCTAATGTATCACTTCAAACAATCCTTCAGATTAGACAGAGTTTATTATCTGTCCTGATTAACCTTTTCTCGTTCAATCCGCTTTTTTCTAAACAATTAGTCTTAACTTTTCTTATGACAGAGTATCATTATACTGATTTTAAATGTGAAATATAAATTCATGTGATTAATACTTGAAACCGCCAGCTCTTGCTCATACGCCATAATTACGGAATTGGCTTTTATTAGCGAAACCACGGTTGTAATAAGAAAAATATCTGTGAAACTTACATTTTGTCTTTGTTTCCTCAGTTCTGTAACAAACTGTTTATTAATAATTCTGATCTGAGGTGAAACTTGGAATGTTTAAAGTTTCACATCAGATCAGAACCTCCAGGTGGCTTGTTGATTTGAAATCTATGCCCTTATTGCGCATTTTAGCCAGAGGTTCCCCTGAACATAATAACTCTGGGGATTATTTGCACTAGCTTAGATTAACATTTACCCCACATTGGTTATATATAGGAGCGAGGGATATTGTCTGAAGAACACTAGCTTCATATGTAGAAGTGTTAAAGGTGTGTTCCTTAGTTAATATTTACATCATGTGAAGCTTTGTGTATTGTGTGAGAACACCATTTATCACACCTTAGTGTTCCACGTTCAGCTCTTGTCACTAACAAACGGTGATTAGATTACGGGCTTATAATAATAACTTTAATTTGTTTTAGCCCAAAACTAAACATGGATCTACAGGTATCGAACCCGAATTCTAATGTTATGAGCCGTGCAAGCAAGTTCCTAATGTTTTCAAAAAAGTTTGTTAACCACAGCAACAGTTTGTTTGTTTGTTGTTAAAAACAAAGCTACACAATGAGCTATCTGTGCTCTGCTTACCACGGGTATCGAAAACCGGTTTTTAGCGTTATAAGTCTACATGCTTACCGCTGTACCACTGTGGGGGGAGTCTGCAGCATCAGAGGGTAACTAAAATGTTTGGTTGTTGTTAAGCGCAAAGCTCACATTGGGCTACTTTCGTTGTGCCAATCACGGGTATCGAGATCCGAATTTTAACGTCATAAGCCCAGAGACTTTCCGTTGAGCCACTTAGGGTCCTATTTATTTAACATCTCTTTAGTGAAAGAAATCAACATTTATAAGTAGAGTCTAATTGTATATAAATATCAACATTTATAAGTAGAGTCTAATTGTATGTAAATATACTGAGATTTACTTTAACCGTTGAATTTGTTGTATTTTAGTACAAAAAGTAACGATAGTAATATATAAATGGGTTTAGGCAAGTTTTAGCATTTATATTTGTTTGTTTAGATTTTCTGCGCAAAGCTACTCGGCCGTTCCTAAATTAGAAGTGATAGACGAGAGGGAAGGCAGCTAGTCAACAACACCCAACGCTCGTAGCCGTTCCTAAATTAATTACTAGGCCACTACCGGCCCAAACATTTATATAAATAAACGACAAGTTGCTCTTTGGTCAGATTTTTGTACTAGCCCTGATGAAGTCGCAAGGACGAAACATCAGCAGATTTTATTATCTTGTTGTTAACTGGAGAGTAAAGGTCGTTTTTATTTTGTTATCTGGACAATAAAGGTAGTTTTATTTTGTTATCTGGAGAGTAAAGGTAGTTTTTATTTTGTTATCTGGAGAGTAAAGGTAGTTTTATTTTGTTATCTGGAGAGTAAATGTAGTTTTTATTTTGTTATGTGGAGAGTAAAGGTAGTTTTTATTTTGTTATCTGGACAGTAAAGGTAGTTTTTGTTTTGTTATCTGGAGAGTAAAGGTTGTTCTTATTTTGTTATCTGGACAGTAAAGGTATTTTTATTTTGTTATCTGGAGAGTAAAGGTAGTTTTATTTTGTTATCTGGACAGTAAAGGTTGTTTTATTTTGTTATCTGGACAGTAAAGGTAGTTTCTATTTTGTTATCTGGACAGTAAAGGTAGTTTTTATTTTGTTATCTGGAGAGTAAAGGTAGTTTTTATTTTGTTATCTGGACAGTAAAGGTTGTTTTTATTTTGTTATCTGGACAGTAAAGGTAGTTTTATTTTGTTAGCTGGAGAGTAAAGGTAGTTTATGTTTTGTTATCTGGACAGTAAAGGTAGTTTTTGTTTTGTTATCTGGAGAGTAAAGGT
>NW_013674456.1:17123-19993 GCF_000517525.1 Limulus polyphemus | reverse complement strand
TCATAATGTGCCGGATCACTTAGTTCAAACAGCTATTCAGAGTTTCTCCCGAGTTTTGTAATGTGCCGGACCAATTAGTTCAAACAGCTATTCAGAGTTTTCTCCCGAGTTTAGTAATGTGCCGGACCAATTAGTTCAAACAGCTATTCAGAGTTCTCTCCCGAGTTTAGTAATGTGCCGGACCAATTAGTTCAAACAGTTATAGAGTTCTCTCCCGAGTTTAGTAATGAGTATTTCCTGGTAAGAAACTTGTATATTTATTTCTGTATTTTAACATTTTCAAATTTGTGTGTGTTTTTATTTTTTGCAATCCCACATAGCATCGACTCTCATAAAATATGGGAATGGGCTTATATAAATCATGTAGTAAAACCCTCCATTGTTCTCGTTATGCTCTTCACGTGCGTGTGGGCGTTAATGACGTCATTTCATTAGTACTTATTATTCTGATTATTTTCTGTGTGACGTCACTAACTATTCTCTGGAGTAAAAATGGTCTGTACGAGGTTTCCAACGGACAAATTAGAATATCGCTTTCTGCACGACATTTCCAAGAGGCAGATTAGAACATTACTTTCTGCACGAGGTTTCCAAGGGACAAATTAGAACATTACTTTCTGCAAGAGGTTTCCAAGAGACAAATTAGAACATCACTTTCTTCACGAGGTTTCCAAAGGACAAATTAGAACATCACTTTTTTCACGAAGTTTCCAAAGGACAAATTAGAACATCACTTTCTGCACGAAGTTTCCAAGAGACAAATTACAACATCACCTGCTGTACAAGGTTTCCAAGGGATATATTAGAACATCACTTTCTGAATGAGGTTTCCAAGAGACAAATTGGAACATCACTTGCTGTACATGGTTTCCAAGGGATATATTAGAACATCACACGCCCCCCAGTGGCACAGCAATATGTCTGCGACCTCACAACGCTAGAAACCGGGTTTCGATACCCATGGTGGGCAGAGCACAGCTAGCCCTTGTGTAGCTTTGTGCATAATTAAAAACAAACAAAAATAGAACATCACTTTCTGCATGAGGTTTCCAAGAGACAAATTAGAACATCACTTGCTGTACAAGGTTTCCAAGTGACAAATTAGAACATCACTTGCTGTACAAGGTTTCCAAGAGACAAATTAGAACATCACTTGCTGTACATGGTTTCCAAGGGATATATTAGAACATCACTTTCTGCATGAGGTTTCCAAGAGACAAATTAGAACATCACTTGCTGTACAAGGTTTCCAAGAGACAAATTAGAACATCACTTGCTGTACAAGGTTTCCAAGAGACAAAGTAGAACATCACTTTCTTCAGGAGGTTTCCAAAGGACAAAGTAGAACCTCACTTTCTTCACGAGGTTTCCAAGCGACAAATTAGAACATCATTTTCTTTGGTTTATTCAACTCAATAAGGTGAAAATAACGGAGAAGAAATCGACCCCTTTCCAAATGAAGTTTCTTTCTTAAAATGAAGAACTAATGCTCATTAAAACGATGGTAACGGTCAAAGGTCAGTACAAAGGTCATATTCCTTGATAATGAAAGGTAGATTATACAACCTTCTAAACATTCCCTCTACCATTTATCCAAGATGATCTAAACATACACGACTATGTATCCAAGATAACCTAAATATTTCCTTAGCCTTCTGCTGACTTTGCTGAATTTACAATAGTTATTTAACTATTTTTCTGATATTCAATATTTTATCAAGCGTTAGCTATTTACCTTTATTTAAAGTAACAGTCCCATCACTGTGCAGAATATAATTACACCAGTAGATGTATGTATTGGGCGACCAAGTAGTATAGCACACTGGCAGTTAGCTATCTCCGCTGACCATTGTTTCCTTCCCCCTAACAACGTCTCTTGTATAAAACGAAACTACACTGTCTTTCTAGTTGTTCTAATTTACGTTTTGTTTAAATGTAAGGCTACAAAATGGAATAACCACATTGTGCCCACCACAGGAATTAAACCCCAAATTTAGCGTTATAAGCCGTTGATATTACTTCTGAGCCACCGCTGGAGAGTTGCATTCTAAACCGACTTAACCACGTGGTATATTTTATTTGTTGAAGAAGCACAAACTTTAAAATTGTCATAAAATGTAATTTGTTTTCAGAAAATTCGTTACATTATCAATAATTCGGGACTACAGGGATAACTTTGATGTTATTTAATGTGTTTACAGTGGACTTACTGGTTATTAAGTAAACAGGAAAAGTTTGTCTCTCTTTAAAAGGACGCTTATTTAATTCTCCTTCGTTCAAAATAGAGTTACGAGAATATTTTACATTGTAATTTTTTTATTTCCTCTTTTTATAATCTTACTTCTGTTTGTGTCAGCTACTTTGAGTTCATTAGTTTTAATAAAACAAAAAAATATTGCTCTCCCGTGGAAACACGGCCAAACTAAGCCATTAAATATCTTGTACAAACAAAGATATGAATAAGAAACCTTATAAATTCAGGGTTTCCAGCTTACAGTCTTGTGAAGAACTACAGTTTGTAAGTTCACTGTTTCTGGCTCATAGTTTTTGTTGTTTTGTCCATTTGTATTTTTATGTCTTTTATTGCTTCTTAACTTAGTGCTTTGATTCATTGTTCCAGTGTCCTCATTTAATTCTGATCAACATTGTAGCCATTACCTAATATTCACTGGTATTAATTTCAGTACAATTCTCTAACAAAAATTGACATAATCTTAGACAGTAGAACCTCAGAAGTTTGTACAAAAAAAGTCATCCTTTTGTTTATCCGGTACAATAATATTTTGCAAGATTTTTCTTACACAATAAGAAACTTTCGACAACACCATCTCGATATATTGTTTAACCAATAAGAAACTTTCCACAACACC
>NW_013674456.1:14782-17067 GCF_000517525.1 Limulus polyphemus | reverse complement strand
TATACTTAGTTTAACCGATTTCGGCTACTAGTTACTGTACTTTAATATCTTGAGTATTCAAGCTTTCAATACAAACTCTCCAAATCTTTCCAAACTATACGATCCCAAATTTAAGAAATAACGATTTACTGTACACACTTCTAAAAATGAGACTGTTATCAATCTCAAAATACAATAAAATACTAAATAATTTACTGTATAAGATAAAAGTAAAAAACCGATAACACTATAAAACAGCCTCATAGGCTCGATACTATTACCACGTCATCTTCAGGACTACACTATCTCGAGATACTGTTTAACCAATAAGAAACTTTCATCTTCCACGTCATCTTCAGGACTACAATATTATGCAAGAATCCGATTTATTCATACCCTTACAAAAAGTCACCAGAATAAAATTTACATATTAAAGAATTTCACACCATCTACTGACAATATTTCCTTCATCATTATTCAATATTTTAAATCTACTTTTTTTTATTTGATTACCTCAATAGATTCACGTATATTAATACTAACGACATTTCAGTTTACGCTAAAATAACTTTTATCCCATTGAATTTCGCGTTTACTTTTATTAATATGTTCTGCTATCAGTGAAATAGTACTATTATTATTTTTAACATTTCTTTTGTGTTCACTCATTCTGTATATTATAAATTTCTTTCCACAACACCATCTCAAGATACTGTTTAAGCAATAAGAAACTTTCCACAACACTATCTCGAGACACTGTTTAACCAATAAGAAACTTTCCACAATACCATCTCGAGATACTGTTTAACCAATAAGAAACTTTCCACAATACCATCTCGAGATACTGTTTAACCAATAAGAAACTTTCCACAACACCATCACGAGATACTGTTTAACCAATAAGAAACTTTCGAAAACACCATCTCGATATACTGTTTAACCGACTTCGCACTAGTTAATGTACTTTAATATCTTGAGTATTCAAGCTTTCGTTCTATGTAAACTTTTTCACTAAACTGTTTCATTAATTGACAAGATAAACCAGGTATAATTGACAGAACCAAACATTCTTTTTGACTTTTTTCAGCGAGTGGTTTTTACTTAATATTTTTATCCTCGTTTTTTGACATCTCTGTCAACAATATCAAGATTTAAACCTCTTTCTACTGTCAACTGTCCAAATCTTTCTAAAATATACGATTCCAAGTGAACTAAGCCTTACTTCCCCAGAGCGACATTCATACATCCCCAACGACCTTCCCACTTCCCTCATGAATCATTTATTCTTATGGAAATGTCAAAACGAACAGCGCATTTTAACGGAACGTTGTCTGAGCACTTGGAAACAGGCAGCAAGTAATTCTCCTCTGTGTACGTGTAATATCCTCGTACAATACAATCAACTGTGCTTCCATGCCAAACGATAGCTCCACCTATAGTCTTGGAACGACCGGTAAAAATAGTGTTGTTGTTTTTTTAACCAATCTCGCCCTCATAAATAAAACCTACGATTCTGTTGAATTAAACATTTTTTTTTTGTTTACACATTACATTTATAACTTCTTTAGCAAGGTGTGTGTGTGTGTGTTTATTAAATATTAGTTTAGCTTGTATAGAATATGAATCCTTTCTTCATTGGTTAAGGTAAACTTCCATTAAACGTTGAAAACAATTTTTACTGCTAACCAGAACCTCACTAATTCAAATATAATCAGATTATGGAGAGAAATATTGTTTTATACATTACACATTCCACTAACAAAAGCTGATATCTGATAACTAAACACCAGGAGGCATAACTCTAGGTACATATTTATCTATGCACGTGTGTATTATGATGCTTATGACGTTCCATTTCCAACTTATGGTAACAAATATCACAACTATATATTTTTCTTCAATCATTGTTGTTTCTGTAAAATAAGAAGTTACTTTAAATTCAGTGGTCTTAACGGAATGTTTTTTTTTAAAGACACAAATGGAAATTGCTTGTTAGAAAACCACCAGTTTTACTCTGTGTTGGTGGTTAAATCCCCGTTAGAAAACTACCGGTTTTACTCTGTGTTGGTGGATTAAATCCCTGTTAAAAAACCACCAGTTTTACTCTGTGTTGGTGGATTAAATCCTTGTTAGAAAACTCACAGTTTTACTCTGTGTTGGTGGATTAAATCCTTGTCAGAAAACCACCAGTTTTACTCTGTGTTGGTGGATTAAATCCTTGTTAGAAAACCACCAGTTTTACTCTGTGTTGGTGGATTAAATCCTTGTTAGAAAACTATCAATTTTACAATCTATTGGTGACTTTT
>NW_013674456.1:12139-13865 GCF_000517525.1 Limulus polyphemus | reverse complement strand
CACCAGTTTTACTCTGTGTTGGTGGATTAAATCCTTGTTAGAAAACCACCAGTTTTACTCTGTGTTGGTGGATTAAATCCTTGTTAGAAAACCACCACCACCAACACAGAGTAAAACGGTTTTCTAACAAGGATTTAATCCACCAACACAGAGTAAAACTGGTGGTTTTCTAACAGGGATTTAATCCACCAACACAGAGTAAAACTGGTGGTTTTCTAACAGGGATTTAATCCACCAACACAGAGTAAAACTGGAGTTTTCTAACAGGGATTTAATCCACCAACACAGAGTAAAACCGGTAGTTTTCTAACAAGGATTTAACTCATCAACACAGAGTAAAACTGGGAGTTTTCTAACAGGGATTTAATTATCAATTTTACAATCTATTGGTGACTTTTCTTATGTGCGTTTGCCAGTTTGAAAATCCTAAGACTTAGAAACCTTTTCGTTTCACATGTAACCACGACACCTGGAGGTAGAATTCAAGCAAACTGGTAAAATGTCAACAAGACATTGTGATGAACAAGTAAAGACGACACTGAGGGAGGAATTCATGCTATAGTTTTTACGCAATATTGTGAATCTTCAGGTATGTGGTTAATATATAATCAGGAAAAAATAGCAGTTCTATAGGTAGTTAGTTTTACTGCTTAATCGTAAACCGTACCACCTCCAGCAGAGAAAGTGTGAGCTCTGGAAATACGGGTTACATGGTTTTATTGATTGTTTAAAAAATTTACTCATCACAAATAAGTTATACTCATATCCATAATCGTAACATTAATAATATGAATTTATTCTTCTGAAATTAATTCTCTATCTATTGTGAGAAGTTATGTGTTCAGCTGTGGCACAAAGCAGCTTTAGGCTTAGCCATAACTGCTATCGAGACGTTTTTAGCTATCTAGAATATGCGTTGTTTAAGCTTAAAATTACAAAACGAAAAGAGAGAGAGAGAAGAACAACAAAACTGACATTTAATGTCAGAATAAAAACATTCGAGAAACTAAACAAGATAAATGTTTAAAAAATTACAGTTGTTTTACTGAAAGCTTCTTCTTTTCAGAGGTTGTACCAAGTCCCCTTACTGTAGCCTACAAGATTCATCATGATTAACGTGCCATTCGGCTTCACGTTCCCTTATCATTCGACTGTCCAGACAGTATTTATATCTCTGGACGGAGAACTGATAAGGGCTTGTGGAGGCCACGATTTCTTCAGTTCAGTACGTCGGATTGATATCGATTTTCCTTCAAGCTAGACATCAAAGGGGTAGGTTTTTAATGTTTTCAAAAGAAATGTAGTCCTCATTGGTTATTGAGTTCTTGCTGGTTGGAAAATACAGTCATGATTTTGTATTAAAAGTAATATCCTTGAATACGTTGTCTTCTAAGACGATATACACATTCACTTTGATTTAAATATAACACATGTGGGTTCATTATTTTTCAAATAAAATATGTGTATGCTTCATTTTTGTTTTATGAATACTTGTCAAAACTAAACGTTTGTTTAAGTTCTTATAAAATCTTAAATATTATAATTTAATGCCAGAAATTTACCAAGTCCTCAGACACGATAACCTGAATGTGTGGTCCAGCTGTCCGAATAGTTAAGATTCTGCTTGGTCCACCCATCATAATAGTTAAGATTCTACTTGGTCCAGCCATCATAATAGATAAGATTCTACTTGGCTCAGCCATCATAATAGTTAAGATTCTACTTG
>NW_013674456.1:10147-11233 GCF_000517525.1 Limulus polyphemus | reverse complement strand
GTCCATCCAGCATAAAAGATAAGATTCTACTTGTCTCAGCCATCATAATAGTTAAGATTCTACTTGGTCCAGCCATCATAATAGTTAAGATTCTACTTGGTCCAGTTATCCTAATAGTTAAGATTCTACTTGGTCCAGCTATCCTAATAGTTAAGATTCTACTTGGTTCAGCCATCCTAATAGTTAAGATTCTACTTGGTTCAGCCATCCTAGTAGTTAAGATTCTACTTGGTCCAGCCATCCTAATAGTTAAGATTCTATTTGGTCCAACCATCATAATAGTTAAGATTCTACTTGGTCCAGCTATCCTAATAGTTAAGATTCTACTTGATTCAGCCATCATAATAGTTAAGATTCTACTTGGTCCAGCCATCATAATAGTTAAGATTCTACTTGATTCAGCCATCCTAATAGTTAAGATTCTACTTGGTCCAGCCATCATAATAGTTAAGATTCTACTTGGTTCAGCCATCCTAATAGTTAAGATTCTACTTGGTCTAGCCATCATAATAGTTAAAATTCTACTTTGTCCAGCCATCATAATAGTTAAGATTCTACTTGGTCCACCCATCATAATAGTTAAGATTCTACTTGGTTCAGCCATCCTAATAGTTAAGATTCTACTTGGTCCAGCCATCCTAATAGTTAAGATTCTACTTGGTCCAGCCATCATAATAGTTAAAATTCTACTTGTTCCGGCCATTCGAACAGTTAAGATTCTACTTAGTACAGCCATCCTAATAGTTAAGATTCTACTTGGTCCAGCCACCATAATAGTTAAGATTCTACTTGGTCCAGCCATCATAATAGTTAAGTTTCTACTTGGTTCAGCCATCCTAATAGTTAAGATTCTACTTGGTCCTGCCATCATAATAGTTAAGATTCTACTTGGTTCAGCCATCCTAATAGTTAAGATTCTACTTGTTCCAGCCATCATAATAGTTAAGATTCTACTTGGTTCAGCCATCCTAATAGTTAAGATTCTACTTGGTCCAGCCATCATAATAGTTAAGATTCTACTTGGTCCAACCATCATAATAGTTAAGATTCTACTTGGTTCAGCCATCATAATAGTTGTTCAGCCAT
>NW_013674456.1:6440-9362 GCF_000517525.1 Limulus polyphemus | reverse complement strand
GAACTGACAGCAAAACTGGCTGCTTGAAGCACCTAATCTTCTTACTTCCACAGCTGAATAGTAGAACTGACAGCAAAACTGGCTGCTTGAAGCACCTAATCTTCTTACTTCCACAGCTGAATAGTGGGACTGACAGCAGAACTGGCTGCTTGAAGCACCTAATCTTCTTACTTCCACAGCTGAATAGTGGGACTGACAGCAGAACTGACTGCTTGAAGCACCTAATCTTCTTACTTCTACAGCTGAATAGTGGGACTGACAGTAGAACTGGCTCCTTGAAGCACCTAATCTTCTTACTTCTACAGCTGAATAGTGGGACTGACAGCAGAACTGGCTGCTTGAAGCACCTAATCTTCTTACTTCTACAGCTGAATAGTGGGACTGACAGCAGAACTGTTTGCTTGAAGCACCCAGAAGTAAGAAGATTAACAGCTGAATAGTGGGACTGACAGTAGAACTGGCTGCTTGATGCACCTAATCTTTTTACTTCTATAGCTGAATAGTGGGACTGACAGTAGGACTGGCTGCTTGAAGCACCTAATCTTCTTACTTCTACAGCTGAATAGTGGGACTGACTTATAAACACATCATAACAGAAAGTGTAAAGCGTGTTTGGTAACATCAAGTATCGAACCCGAGACCATTGGATCCAAACCCTCAAAATGAGAACTGACGTAATGGGATACTGAACTCTCGTTCCAAGACACTTTAGTTTGGAACGTTAAAATCTTCTTCTCATCATTATAGTTCCAATCTTTCTGGAAAGTCGACACAATAATAATAAAAAAGAAACTTTGATTTTTTAATGTTTAGTTAAACTGACGTTTAATATAAGTTTTCAAAACATAACAATAACTTAGACAAGTAACTGAAGGGTTATATAAGAATAGTTACAGTCGAAGCGATGTACTTAATTAGTAGAATAGGCCTAGTGTTACATATCGAAGTACTGCACTTAATTAGTAGAATAGACCTAGTGTTACATATCGAAGTACTGCACTTAATTAGTAGAATAGACCTAATGTTACATATCGAAGTACTGCACTTAATTAGTAGAATAAGCCTAGTGTTACATATCGAAGTACTGCATTTAATTAGTAGAATAGGCTTAGTGTTACATATCGAAGTACTGTACTTAATTAGTAGAATAGGCTTAGTGTTACATATCGAAGTACTGTACTTCTTGAGTAGAGTAGGCTTAGTGTTACATATCGAAGTACTGCACTTAATTAGTAGAATAGGCTTAGTGTTACATATCGAAGTTCTGCACTTAATTAGTAGAATAGGCCTAGTGTTACATATCGAAGTTCTGCACTTAATTACTAGAATAGGCCTAGTGTTACATATCGAAGTACTGCACTTAATTGGTAGAATAGACCTAGTGTTACATATCGAAGTACTGCACTTAATTAGTAGAATAGGCTTAGTGTTACATATCGAAGTTCTGCACTTAATTAGTAGAATAGGCTTAGTGTTACATATCGAAGTACTGCACTTAATTAGTAGAATAGACCTAGTGTTACATATCGAAGTACTGCACTTAATTAGTAGAATAGGCTTAGTGTTACATATCGAAGTACTGTACTTCTTGAGTAGAGTAGGCTTAGTGTTACATATCGAAGTACTGTACTTCTTGAGTAGAGTAGGCTTAGTGTTACAAACCAATGTACTGCACTTAATTAGTAGAGTAAGCTAATATTACAAACACCAAGCCTACATCTTAAGAACTACAGTACTTTGGTTTATAACACTAAATTTGCACTTTAAGACGTACGGTACTTTGGTTTATAACTTATCTATCTTAAAGCAACTCCGTTTGTTTTTTAATATTTGAATTAATCTGGTTTTATATGAACTGAAGTCCTGAATCAGCTAGTGAATAGTAAACATTTCCTTAACCCTTTCCTTTGTCATGACAAAGTTATTAGGTAACATAGAATGTAAAACAAAAATACAATGTCAAATAGCACGATATGTGCGACAATTCACTAGAGTTCATTTTATAGCCTTCCTAATAAATACACTGCCCTTTAAAATGTGATTGGTGTTTACTACCAAAGCTAAACAGTTAACCCTTCATCTGAGCGTGAGATTCTGGGCTCGATCCCGCTTATAGGAAATGAAAACATGAGATCATCATAAAGTTGCTCAACAAGAACTTATAGAAGAGGGTCTTAGTGGTCACTGTGGCTCGACGTGTCCAAATCCTACCTCTATGACTGTAATGCACGTGTACGTTACGTAACACAGTCTGAACGTTCATTACTTTAAAATAATGACGTAGGCTTACAACAATGCTAAAACATACAATCTTTAAGTGGGTTGCCCAAGTCGTTCATTTTCATCGCGTTATACTTCTAGTAAGGAAGAACAGGGACAGAATTTGGATATAGGAGATGAAATTTGACACATAATGGTACAAAGTAGGATAGGATATGGCAGGATAACTGATTTACTGTGAAGTAAAATAGGATAATAAGATAGGACATGGCAAAATAACTGATTTACTGTGAAGTAAAGTAACAGTTTGTCTCTATTGTTGTTTAAAGCTTGGTCAGTTGAAATCCATCTGGGTAGTTCCAAAGATATTCTATACCATTAAGGTCAGAGTTCTGTATCTCAACCCTTCCAGAACGATATATTGTTCGTGTATCTCAACCCTTCCAGAACGATATATTGTTCGTGTATCTCAACCCTTCCAGAACGATATATTGTTTGTGTATCTCAACCCTTCCAGAACGATATATTGTTCGTGTATGTCAACCCTACCAGAACGATATATTGTTCGTGTATCTCAACCCTTCCAGAACGATATATTGTTCGTGTATGTCAACCTTCAGAACGATATATTGTTCATGTGTCTCAACCCTTCAGAACGATATATTGTTCATGTGTCTCAACCCTTCAGAACGATATAGTTGT
>NW_013674456.1:4351-6419 GCF_000517525.1 Limulus polyphemus | reverse complement strand
ATAGTTCGTGTATGTCAACCGTACCAGAACGATATATTGTTCGTGTATCTCAACCCTTCCTAGAACGATATATTGTTCGTGTATGTCAACCCTACCAGAACGATATATTGTTCGTGTATCTCAACCCTTCCAGAACGATATATTGTTCATGTGTCTCAACCCTTCCAGAACGATATATTGTTCATGTGTCTCAACCCTTCCAGAACGATATATTGTTCATGTGTCTCAACCCTTCCAGAACGATATATTGTTCATGTGTCTCAACCCTTCCAGAACGATATATTGTTCGTGTATCTCAACCCTTCCAGAACGATATATTGTTCATGTGTCTCAACCCTTCCAGAACGATATATTGTTCGTGTATCTCAACGCTTCCAGAACGATATATTGTTCGTGTATCTCAACCCTTCCAGAACGATATATTGTTCGTGTGTCTCAATCGATTCAAAGTTTCTATTTCCATAGATAATTTGTATACTGACCTTTATATATGAGCAACAATAAATGCAGTAAATTCATAGTTGTATACATATATTTTTGAACTATTTTCACAGTTGTATAGATACCTTTTTGAACTATTTTTCACAGTTGTATAGATACCTTTTTGAACTATTTTTCACAGTTGTATAGATACCTTTTTGAACTATTTTTCATAGTTGTATAGATATATTTTTGAACTATTTTCACAGTTGTATAGATACCTTTTTGAACTATTTTCACAACGTTGAAATGAAACATTCGCCACAGTTCATATTTTCTCTACGTTGTATTATCAAGTTATTGATAACACTGAAGACCTGATGGAGAGTAATACTTCTTGTAAGAACGTTCCATTGGTAACACTGAAGACCTGATGGAGAGTAATACTTCTTGTAAGAACGTTCCATTGATAACACTGAAAACCTGATGGAGAGTAATACTTCTTGTAAGAACGTTCCATTGATAACACTGAAGACCTTATGGAGAGTAATACTTCTTGTAAGAACGTTCCATTGGTAACACTGAAGACCTGATGGAGAGTAATACTTCTTGTAAGAACGTTCCAGCAGCCTACAATCTCTCCTCTCTTACATTCACTGCAGTGTGGAATCTTGCAAACACTTCACAATACTAATCAACTCATAAAGAGCAGTGATCAATCCATCCTGGTGATTTGGAGATACATAACCTTGGTTTTTATTTTATATCTTTATAATGCAAATTTCATTCAGAAAAAAAAATAATATTCCAGCAAAAATATCACAATTGACAAGAGTTTATTAACTTAATTAGAATAATACACTACTTCGGGTCTAAATATAAACTGAATTTTTTTACCTAAATCAACTAACTGACAGATTTCATTAGCACCTTCGCTTTAAAATTATGCAAAAATAAGAGGAAAGTGGAGTAATTAGTTACGATTATAAGTCACATGTTGAGTTAAGGTCCTCATAGTTTACTTATAGACGTTTTAGTTCGTATAATTTCTCCTGCAATATACATATGATTTACAACTCGATCGAAACATTAGAAAATCAAGCATATAAATTTGTAGACTCCATATAAATTATGACATAGAAAAAACCTTTATATCAACATTGTTCAGAATCTAGAAATTAAGGGGTACAAATAAACATTTAAACTTATCAAAACTGTGCTGATATTTACTGTAAAAATAGTGGTCTTACTAATAGTTTCATTGTGTGTTTAAAGTTTCGGTTCTTAGACGTCTGATACCCGGAACAAACACTTACGAGTAGAAATCAAGAAACAACTTGATGAAATAGTGTAAAACTACTTAGATCCTAGCGATGAAAAAGTAAGTAGAAATAGCAGAATCTAAACAAGGCCATACAATAAAGCTTACCATTGGGGCTGTTTCAATGCAACCCACACCTACCTGCAAATTAGTTTCAAGATTATCCCCAGTTCACTTGTCAACTGGTACTTCCTTAGCCACAAAACCTTAAATTCCAAGTTCACTTGTCAACTGGTACTTTCTTAGCCACAAAACCTTAAATCCCCAGTTCACTTGTCAACTGGTACTTTCTTAGCCACAAAACCTTAAATCCCCAGTTCACTTGTC
>NW_013674456.1:0-3604 GCF_000517525.1 Limulus polyphemus | reverse complement strand
TACCGAAGAAAGAGTGTCTGAAGCTACTACGTTTTCAGGTTAGCCCTAACCTACCCTGCTTTTCAGTGATGTTACCGAAGAAAGAGTGTCTGAAGCTACTACGTTTTCAGGTTAGCCCTAACCTACCCTGCTTTTCAGTGATGTTACTTACCGAAGAAAGAGTGTCTGAAGCTACTACGTTTTCAGGTTAGCCCTAACCTACCCTGCTTTTCAGTGATGTTACTTACCGAAGAAAGAGTGTCTGAAGCTACTATGTTTTCAGGTTAGCCCTGACCAACCCTGCTTCTCAGTGATGTTAATTATTCCGAGATTAGTGGGGCCGTGCGTAGCCTAGTGATTTTCTTGCTCGGACTGTTTATCGGTGGGTTCAGAATTTGTGACCCTTTACTACAAAATTTCGCTCTGCACTTTAGGGTCGTGGGTGCACTAAAAGAATGACAATGAATATCCACTATTTGATGTTGTGTCACCAAATAGTGGAAGAGTATCCCAAGAGTTGACGGTGGGTGCTGTTGACTAACTGCCTTCCCTTTGAAATTAGGGACGGCTACGCGCAGATAGCTCTTTGTGTTGCTTAAGCACAAAAACTCTGAAACCGAGGCTAGTGACCTTGATTTTTCGACCAATGAGAATTAAATGTTTGTCATGAAAGTTAACAACTCTCGTCATTAAATTTGTTGTAACAAATGGCTTATATAAATATTGTTCCGACTACTACTATCTTTGTTGTATCCCAGCGGGTCTGATTATCTCTACTGACGAAATGCATCATGAGCAATGGATGTGAGGGACATAATGTGGTTGAAATACTATTATACACTCTTCTAGTTCTTAAAAACGTCTAAGAGATTGAATAAAGAACGTAATGTAAAATATATAGGAGGCCTAATACTAATGTTTTATGGCAAGTATGATTAATTAAGTGAATAAACCCTGAACAATTGTAACATCATGGCTACTAGTGACTCGTATTCCGGCATAACCGGAGGAAAGCTAATTACCTTATGTTATAGAGAGTTGATAATCTACACTCTCAACAACGAGATATTTTATCAAAGTTCATTTGTAGCTTCTGTAGAGCTATCAGCTGAAAAAAAGACTCGTGGCCCAAAATTTTTGCTTTGATTTAGGGGAAAAAAAAATATTTTGAGAGCGGTGATCATTATATCTCTATTACGAGGCTAACTGTACTCACAATATAAGAAACTTTATTCCCCCCTACTGTTCTAATTAATTTTAATGCAGTTTAATATAAAGTAAATTACTAAATCATCCTAAAACCTTTTTTTGTGAAACTTTATGACAAAACGTGTTTATTAATAAAAACTGTTGGGTGACAATAAAATTCTCAAACTTTTGAAATGTTTCTGTTTGTTTGTTTTTTTCAAATTCAAGATCCCATACAGTAAAATCTTTTATTATCTATTTCTGGGTGTGTTTATAGGCAAACTGGCTGATCTCTAAACCCATCGATCTTAAATAAGAAACAATAAGTCTCTGTTTTCTGTATGACGTTAAGGTTTTTACCTAAGGTTGAATACAATATATATATATTTAGAAATAAAATATAACAATCAATCTCAGACGCTTGCCTGAGGAGAAGAAACCTAATCTTTCCAAGAGAACTTGGGCACAGGTGATGACAAACTAAATGTTTCAATTTTGCTCTGATCAATAAAAGTGTTTAAAACTAACAACACCGTAAGAAACGTATCAAATCAACTTTTCATTGTTGTGTGATATTTGAAGAAATGCTTCGAGACCGTTTATGTTATTCGTGTTTATTCCCGCAATACCAAAAAAGAATATTACAACACAAAAGTATTCTATCGATATATCCAATTATTTTTATAATAATTACTAAAGTCTGGAGTGAATACTTGGATAAGTATTTTATTTATTTATCTGCCATTAAAATCTGAATCACGATTTTTTTACGTTTCATAGTTTTATATTTCCAAATTGTTACTATAGATACAGCTAGGCCTAAAGCGGTAACATTGGGCTTAACATGTTTTGTATTTTTAACTTTCTATAATGATAATTACTTTAACAAACAGTCCTAAATATTTAAAGTATGACATACGTCTTATTATTTATCATTATAGCAATAATAGTTAATAAAGTATGATATATAATGTATAACATAGCGTATTTATTAAATAGCCAGTAATTTTGATTTCTTAAGTTATCTTTAACATTTAAAAAAAAAGAAAGGAGAGATGCCACTCAAACCGAATTGAGCAGTATGTGTAAACTTCTCAAGCGTATAATAGTAGTAGAAGTAACATTATTAAAGTCATCTTATTTACATTGGGCATTTGATGTTGAAAATATAAATAACTAAAGTAAAATAATATATAATAATGTATAAAGTAAAAGCGGACGTTGTTTCGGAGTTACGAATGGTAGCCATCTAGCTGGACTGCACCCTGATAAATGTGTTGGTACGTGAATCCATAATTGGAGGGAGAACAGCCTGTAGTTTGGCCAGTGTTGAACTCATCTAGCGTGTAAATCAATCAATCATTACGATGACACTTACACTGAAAACTTTTAATTTTTTACTAAAACCTTTCCTCTAGATGTTTCAACAAATACAATCCTGTTTTAACGTAGAATATTAGGACTAAAAACTTCGCTTGTTGATTGTTTCCAAAGACAAAACTACAGTTTCGTGCAATATTAAATATATAATTGATATATATGTGTTATTGTCATTCAAGCGGTTAAACTGAGGATAAAAGGTAATAGCATTAATATGAACTGTTGCTAATTTTATTATCTACTTTATCTTGTTGTCTTATTATTGGTTAATTTTAAACAACCTGACACTCCATCCTATCTTATTATTGGTTAATTTTAAACAACCGGATACTCCATCATATCTTATTATTGGTTAATTTTAAACAACCAGACACTCCATCCTATCTTATTATTGGTTAATTTTAAACAACCAGACACACCATCATATCTTATTATTGGTTCATTTTAAACAACCGGATACTCCATCATATCTTATTATTGGTTCATTTTAAACAACCAGACACACCATCATATCTTATTATTGGTTCATTTTAAACAACCAGACCACTCCATCATATCTTATTATTGGTTAATTTTAAACAACTGGATACTTCATCATATCTTATTATTAGTTAATTTTAAACAACCAGACACTCCATCATATCTTATTATTGGTTAATGTTAAACAACCTGACACTCCATCATATCTTATTATTGGTTAGTGTTAAACAACCGGACACTCCATCATATCTTATTATTGGTTAATTTTAAACAACCAAACACTCCATCATATCTTATTATTGGTTAGTGTTAAACAACCGGACACTCCATTATATCTTGTTATTGGTTAATGTTAAACAACCAGACACTCCATCATATCTTATTATGGGTTAATTTTAAACAACCAGACACTCCATCATATCTCATTATTGGTTAATTTTAAACAACCGGACACTCCATCATATATTATTATTGGTTAATTTTAAACAACCAGACACTCCATCATATCTTATTATTGGTTAATTTTAAACAACCAGACACTCCATCATATCTTATTATTGGTTAATTTTAAACAACC
>NW_013674455.1:24915-29882 GCF_000517525.1 Limulus polyphemus | reverse complement strand
AAGTAAACCGCATTCTTCTGTTTGGTAGTAGGATATCTATATCTTCAAGTAAACCGCATTCTTCTGTTTGGTAGTAGGATATCTATATATTCAAGTAAACCACATTCTTCTGTATGGTAGTAGGATATCTATATCTTCAAGTAAACCGCATTCTTCTGTTTGGTAGTAGGATATATATATCTTCAAGTAAACCACATTCTTCTGAATGGTAGTAGGATATCTATATATTCAAGTAAACCACATTCTTCTGTATGGTAGTAGGATATCTATATCTTCAAGAAAACCACATTCTTCTGAGTGGTAGTAGGATATATATATTTTCAAGTAAACCACATTCTTCTGTATGGTAGTAGGATATCTATATCTTCAAGTAAACCGCATTCTTCTGAGTGGGTACTACCACTCAGAAGAATGCAGTTTACTTGAAGATATAGATATCCTACTACATGGGTAAGTGTATGACCGTTAATACATGAGTAAGTGTATGATTGTTAAAATATGGGTAAGTGTATGATTTTTTCCACGAGTAAGTGTATTATTGTTAATGCATGGGTAAGTGTTTGATTGTTAAAACATGGGTAATTGTATGATTGCTAATGCATGGGTAAGTGTATGATTATTAAAGCATGGGTAAGTATAACATTGTTAATGAATGGGTAAATCTAAAACTGTATGAGTTGGGGTGTACAGTATTATAAGTGTTCCACTACCTATGCTGTACGCAGCTCTTAGTAATAAATATTGTACTGCATGGATAAGCATGTGTTTTGACTCGAACAAATTGTTTGAAGATATATATATCCTACTACCATACAGAAGAATGCGGTTTACTTGAAGATATAGATATTCTACTACCACTCAGAAGAATGCAGTTTACTTGAAGATATAGATATCCTACTAACATACAGAAGAATGCATTTTACTTGAAGATATAGATATCCCTTAGTCCATCAATCTGTTCATATATTTTACCTTGACAGGTAAAACATACTTTTAATGGGGCTTCCCATGCTTAGTCCATCAAATTGTTCATATATTTTACCTTGATAGGTAAAACATACTTTTAATGGGGCTTCCCATGCTTAGTCCATCAATTTGTTCACATATTTTACCTTGACAGGTAAAACATACTTTTAATGGGGCTTCCCATGCTTAGTCCATCAAATTGTTCATATATTTTACCTTGACAGGTAAAACATATTTTACCTTCAAAGTGAAAGAAAGTTTTAAAAATTTTTAAATTCAGGTTTAATTCAATATTTCAGAATTTTTTATAACAATTCTAGAGCTAGGTTTGTTGCTTCCTCTATTGGTATCATAGTATACATGGAGACTACGTCGAAACAGTACATTTTGTGGTAAATGTTTAGGTTTTAAGATTTTTTTTGAAATCTAGAACACTTTTGATTTTGTAATTGTTGTTGTTGTGTAATGGTTTGATGAGAAAATCTAAAAATTGTGCAAGCTCATGATTATAACTGGCATAAGTTGAAAGTATAGGGCGGATGCCAATTGAGTTTTTATGAATTTTTGAAGCACCAAACAAACAAAGGGTACGTGCATTGGTTACTCTTAAGATGTTGTACATGTCTTCGGTTATATCATTGTTCTTTTTTAACTTTAAAAGTAGGATATTAAGTTGTTTTCCATAACATTATTTAAGGTTTGTGGTTAGTTCTCTAAATTTGGTTGAATCATTTAGATGTTGTTCCATTAAGTTGTTGTAATCTTCTGTTTCCATAATTACTGTTTTTCCACCTTTATCAGCCTTTACAATAATAATTTGTGTGTTATTTCTTAGTTTTTTAAGGGATGATATTTGGCGTTTCGTGATGTTTTGTTTAATTTTATAGTTTTTCAGTAAAAACCCTTGAATTCTACATGAAATTTCATGAGTGAAATCATGTAGGTTTTGGTTGTCTTTGGGTATTTTAGGGAACCACATTCTGTTATTTTTTCCTTGAAATATCTTCGTGCTCTCGTCGTCCGTTTTCATTTCTTGATGATCGATATCTGTTTCATTAATTTCAGTGGATGTGTGACTTTTATTTGTTGTATTAGTTCTTTGTTTATCTCTGACTGATTGTTGCACTAATATTCTAGTTAAATCTTCTATTACAGTTTTGATTCCTAGGGCGGGAGCATTTTTTTGTGTCATTGCATATTTTAGGCCCTTGCTTAAAATTTCTTCTAGCGTTGGTATTAGGGTTGTTTTTGATAAGTTAACTATATTAGTGGCTTTGTTTTTTATGTTGTTGTTTTTATAGTCTATCTGATTCATTTCTTGGATTAATTCAGATATTTTTTAGTATGTCTCAATAACAACAACTTCAAAATATTATGTAAAGAAAACAATATCAATAGAAGAACAATTAAAGAAACGTTAATTATCCGCGATTTAAAACCTAATCTAATTTAAATCAAAATACAAGTGTCTCTTTATATCTATTCTAAATTGGAACAAAATGCTCGAGTAAATTACTAATACTTAACACTATATCATAAGTTTACCTGATGCTGACCATACAAGTGGTCGAAATGTTGTAATAAATTTCTGATAATAAAATAACCCACTCAACAGCTGTTCTCAAAGTTTTATTATTTAAGTAAAAGTGAATATTCCTCTCCTTTCAACATTAATTACTTTACATTTTTTGAAAGTGGATTTCCCTCTCCTTTCAGCAGTAATTACTTTACATGTTTTGAAAGTGGATTTTACTCTCCTTTCAACATTAATTACTTTACATTTTTTTAAAGTGGATGTTCCTCTCCTTTCAACATTAATTACTTTACATTTTTTGAAAGTGGATTTCCCTCTCCTTTCAACAGTAATTACTTTACATTTTTTTGAAAGTGGATTTCCCTCTCCTTTCAACAGTAATTACTTTACATGTTTTGTTTTTTTATCATATATATACATATATTATTTCTTCGTCTCCACAGATACTGTTTATAAATAGTCAATAATACTGTTAATTAGTTTTATTGTTGTTCTCGCTTCACGCGATTAGGACATTATTTGAATCTTGTATTCTCTAATATGTAACAAATTATTGTTATTTTATCTTGCCTGATGATGATCTAAGTAGAAGATAGCATGACCATTGTTATATATACATGTGTATTTCTCCGTAATAAACAATTTGTAAGCTAGAAACAATGAAAAAATTTGTTTTTGTGTGTGACTACAACATGAACTCAGTTGTAGTACTTTGTTACATCACAAAAATAGGGGGCTCGGCCGAACTCCCTGAAACTCCCTCACCCCGCGTACGTGCGTGCTAATAACTATAGTTTGTTTTCAATAATCAATAAGTTTCTTATCATTATATGCGTTGTTTGAGTACTAATAAATTAACCAATGTACATAAATAAAGAATCTTTTCTTTCATCTGAATAGTTTGTCGTCACAGAACTCCAAAGTTAACGTGTTTACCAACTCAAAATTTATCCCTACTCTACGTCCTTTCATATAAGAATATTCTATTTTGAAAAGTGACATAAATTTTCAATGCATGTCTGATTCTTCGTTTAGTCTGTTTTTCTTGCCGATTGTTCGGTAATTCCTTTTCTAGAATTCACGTTTTATTTCTAACTCAGACTAACAAATTGTATTTAATTCAACATATGATTGAAAGGTATCTCCCATACGAAACGTAATATTTTCAACCATTTTCTCTTAATCCCCGCACTTTTTGATGTCCTGCTCCTGGGCTTGAGATAATCTGCACATGCGCATTGTGATTGATAGATAAATAGCTCTCAGGCTATTTGTCTGAATAACCGGACAAATAGTCAATTTGTCTATGTTTTATTTTTCATCACATGAATTCTAACTTGAATACCGTACAACTTAGTACACGTATCTCTTGAGGTCTCATGATGACAAATATCGTATCCCTTTGACAATTGTATGATTTGTAAAGTGCAGTTTACTTCAGTTGTTGCACTGTATAGGAAAGGTAAGTGATTTGAAGTGTGCAATTTGCTTTATGATCAACGTACTGCATAAATTTATGATTGAGGTGTGAGGACCGAATAAAAAAACTAGAAGGGTAACTAACAGCGAGAGAAACAGTTTGTTTTATCATAAACATCTTACTGCATGGGTAAGTGCATGATTTAACATTCACAGGAGAATAATGATGATAATTGCACATATTTCAAAGTTAGATGTGTAAAGAGCACACAGATATTTGATGATAACAATTGCACTATGTTGTAAGTTTACGACCCGAAATGTACAGTTTACTTAATGATAAATATCCTAATACATGGGCAAGTGAATGATGGATAATATATGTATAACTATATATTATTGTTAATGTATGGATAAGTATATGATTTTAATGCATGAGCAAGTGTATGATTATTAGTAAATGCTAAGTGTATTATTGTTCATGAATGGGTAAGTCTATGACTGTTAATACACGAGTAAGAGTATGATTGTTAAAACAAAGGTAAGAGTATGATTGTTAAAATATGGGTAAGTGTATGATTTTTTCCACGAGTAAGTGTATTATTGTTAATGCATGGGTAAGTGTTTGATTGTTAAAACATACTTTTAATGGGCTTCCCATGTTTTACTTATCAAGGTAAAATATATGAACAAATTGATGGACTAAGCATGGGAAGCCCCTTATCGCCTGGATTGTGTGAATTGTTCATTACCAAAGTAGAAAGTCTGGCCATCAATACAGCTGTAGACCCTCCCACATACTGGTTTAGATACGTCGACGATATATTTTGTAGATTCAAAAATAACGACCATCAGCAATCATTTCTACAACACATAAAAAGCATCTATAATAACATCAAATTCACTTACGAAGAAGAAAATGAAAACCAAGTTTTTAAATTACATGAACATAGCAATAGCAAGAAACCAATAGTTTCAACACTAAAATCTATCACAAGCCATGTAATGACAGCAACTATATAAAGTGAGACTCAGCCCACTCCACACA
>NW_013674455.1:19850-23985 GCF_000517525.1 Limulus polyphemus | reverse complement strand
TCCTACTACTACTACACAGAAGAATGCGGTTTACTTGAAGATATAGATCTCCTACTACTACTACACAGAAGAATGCGATTTACTTGAAGATATAGATATCCTACTACTACTACACAGAAGAATGCAGCTTATTTGATAAGAAACATCTTATTGGGAATAAGTGTATGATTTGGCCGGGAGGCTGTTGTAACGAAATGAGTTTGTGCTCATGTTGCCCAGGAAACTGTTCTAACCAGCCAGTCTCTTGTTCATATTGCCCAGGAAACTGTTCTAACCAACCGATCTCTTGTTCAAGTTGTACAGGAAACTGTTCTAACGAAACGTGCTCGTGGTCATGTTTCCCAGGAAGCTATTCTAACCAACCGATCTCTTGCTCATGTTGCCCAGGAAGCTATTCTAACGAAGCGAGTTCGTTTTCATGTTGCCCAGGAAGCTATTCTAACTAACCGACCTCGTCTTCATGTTGCAAGGAAACTGTTCTAACCAACCGATCTCGTCTTCATGATGCATTGGAAGCTATTTTAATCGACCGATCTCGTCTTATAACCAATCATTTGCGTGTTCATGTTGCCCAGGAAGCTGTTATAACCAATCATTTTCGTGTTCATGTTACCTAGAAAGCGGTTCCAACGAAACGAACACATGTCCCATGCTCCCCAGAAAGCTGTTCTAATGAACCAAGTCCGTGTTCATCTTGCCCAGAAAGATGTTCTTACGAAATTTATCTCGTGTTCATCTTGCCAAGGAAGCTGTTCTAATGAACCAAGTCCGTGTTCATCTTGCCCAGAAAGATGTTCTTACGAAATTTATCTCGTGTTCATCTTGCCAAGGAAGCTGTTCTAACAACCGATATCTTGTTTATGTTGCCCAGGAATCTGTTCTAATGGACAAAGGTCTCATTCACGTTGCCCAAGAAACTGTCCTAACCAACCAACCTATTGCTTATATTGTCCAAATAATTGTGGTAAGCAACCGATTTCGAGTTTGTTTTGCCCAGGAAATATTTCTAACCTATTTCTATTCTCGTTGCTTAGGAAACTATTTTATCCAGCCTACCTACTCCAGGAAATAGAAAGGAATTCTCCAGAATATAATCTGCAATATCAGATGAGTTAGTTATTAACTATTTGCTTATACATACTGCATTTAAGCAACTGAGTGAACTCATTGATTTCCGTTGTTATTAGTTTTACTATCTAATCTGTTGAAAATTTTCATATATTATCATTTATTTTACTTGCACCTTCCCCCTCTAAAACAAGATCAAGAGATTCTTTGAGAATGTTTCGTCTTATGACTGATTAAGTGTTTTAAAATTATAAAAAACTGAGTCTAGGCTAAAACTCTAATAGCTTTAAAGTTAGCTATTTATAAAAGAAGTTGTGTTCTTTATCTTAACACCTAAACGTATAGGACAACCTGTTTGTGCCAGCAATCATATCAGCACAAATACACGTGTTCTGAAAATCTTTAAATAACTTACCTCGTGACAAATAATTCAAAGTAAAAATTACTTACAACTCATAATTTTTATAGAGCAGGCCTGGGTGTCGTGTGGAAATCGATGAAATGCCATTTCACACCCAAAAGTCATCGACAACCTACATAGAAAGTAATTTTGTGTTATAAGTATGTTCCTAGTAACCTTTTAAAGGTATGATACACTGATAACATTGAATGTGTAACAGTGTCCATGCACGGTCGAGTTTCTTTAAGCGTCTCCGTATTTTTTGAACTAATGAACTGAGTTTTCATGGTGTTGCTATTGAGATATATGATGTTGGTAATCGCTCATGAAAAAAGGGGGTGATAATAAAACTTCACCTCACAACAATGTCTTCGCAAGCGTAACAGTAATAATTTTTCAGGTACAATGAATTCAAAATTTTCTGTCCAACATATATTCAAACACGTTGAACTACTGCAGTTAGTTTCATTTGGAAGTGGCATAGCGTGCCCGAACTGTAAATCTGGTTGTTCATCTTTCGCGCCCTTTTGCCGCGAAAATGTCATCTGCACTTTGGGACTGTGAGTACATTATAATAGCGAAAGTCCAATCCTATTATTCAATCAGACAAGAGTAGTCAAAGAGTTGGCGGTGGGTGCTATTAAGTAAATGCGTTCTTTCTCAGTTCAAATTATGTATAGCTAAATTTACTACATTCTATGCGCTCATGCTTTCAACTCATAGCGATGACGTTGCAAAAGTATTCCAAAATAAATACTGTAATCTTAGTGTAAATTACACCACAAATGGCAAAATTGAAAAATATGTATGCAATCCATGCATACCCATTTTATTTTTATGAAAACATAGGGATAGATTACATAATTGCAGCATTCGGTTCTAATTTAACCCCATACTCCAGTAATTAAATACCTGTGTATCAAGGTTTTTAGGGCCCCCCCAGTGACACAGCGGACTTACAACACTAGAAATCGAGTTTCGATACCCGTGGTGGGTTGAGCACAGATGGCCCATTGAGTACCTTTGTGCATGACTACAAAACAAACAAGGTTTTTGGAGCGAATGTTGTATCTTGATAGAGCTTCAGGTGTGTGTGTGTGTTTTTGTATTGAACAAGGTCTATTTCTTCACGTACATATGAAGAAAACAAAACTCAATTCGGAGTTACGCAAACTTATTTTTTTCTCTTGATTGTAGCTTGATTGTGCGATTTTTTTATTGAACTCTATTTCGCCAAATCAAACTCTAAAGAACTCAGAGCTTCTGGGGTAAAACGAAATATTTAGATGGCTAAAGGTGTTGGATAAATACTTCTTCCTAAGCCCAGTTGTCCAGCTATTGGTTTCATGTTGTATTTCTTTTCAGAAACCCTTCGTGATTACTTAGTATACTACATGGTTTGAGAACTGTGCTCAAGACGGGTCACGTAAACTTGGTTTTGTTTAAATGTCGTTTAACTGTCGAACTTTCCCATAACTTGTGAAACTTGTAGAAAATGATTATCGTATGGTATGAGTTTTCACAACCATTTCGTAAACATAACAAAGTCAGAATCCAGTGTTTGATATTCCGTGTTTTATAAAGTTTTTCACCTTGATAACAAACAGCCTGATTTATGGTGTCTAATATTAAATATTAACCTCTCATTGTCTAGTTTATTTGTTGTTTAAAGTCAGAACCCAGTGTTCGATATTAATTATTAATCTTTCATCGTCTGATTTATTTGGTGTTTACAAACAAATATCTGTATTTTAAGTTTTGTGTTTTCTAACATTTCTACTCAACAAGTGAAACATTTGATGTCTAAACCATTACCAAACACCTTTTTCTATAAAGTCAAACAAAATTGCATCTATAGCGACATCTGGCCAGCTGTTTATAGTGTTATAAGTATGTTAATTAAACTATTTCAAATCAATAGCACAAATTAACGTTTATACACTGGTATAATATTGTTACGACAGCAGAAGTCGCGTGACACTGGGAGCATGCGCGCTGAAATTACTCGAATGACCATGAAGGCCCGAGTGCATTCGAGACGCCCTCTTTTTAGTATATAAGCCTGGCGAGAAAGATATAGAGATAGATAATTAAAGAAGCGAACAGTAGTCACGGTAAGTTATCGAGATTGTGAATCGCTGTGATTTATGGCGTGTATTATAAAAGTCGTTAAGTTCAAAGTGACGAGAAACCACTGACAGTGGAATTACTGTGTACTAAAAATTCGTATTGAGGAAGAATAAACTGGTTTCATCAAGAAAGGACATGTATCGCTGAAGTTCCTCGGAAAGAATGTCTACCGTAAATTATCAAACAAGCAGATACGCAACAATATTTTACCATTAAGAAAAATAGTTTAAAGATTGCTTGTTATGTTTGTTGGTTTAATAATTTCGCGCAAAGATACAGCATAGCCGTTTCTAATTTTGAACTAGAGGAAAGGAAGACAGTCAACAGCACCCACCGCCAACTGTTGGGCTACTCTTATCTGATAGAATAGTGGAATTGTACCATCACTGTTGTAAAGCGTACTCATGGACACAAAATTCATCACACTTATTATTGTTGATTAACTGGAAACTTAGAACATCACACTTATTATTGTTGATTAACTGGAAACTTAGAACATCACTCTTATTATTGTTGATTAACTGGAAACTTAGAACA
>NW_013674455.1:17941-19199 GCF_000517525.1 Limulus polyphemus | reverse complement strand
TGTTTATACAATTCACTATCATTATATCCATATATTACATCATATTGAGTATGTTTATGTTTATACAATTCCCTATCATTATATCCATGTATTACATCATATTGAGTATTTTTATGTTTATACAATTTCCTATCATTATATCCATATATTACATCATATTGAGTATGTTTATGTTTATACAATTCCCTATCATTATATCCATGTATTACATCATATTGAGTATTTTTATGTTCATATCATTCACTATCGTTAGATCCATGTATTACATCATATTGAGTATTTTTATGTTTATACAATTTCCTATCATTATATCCATATATTACATCATATTGAGTATGTTTATGTTTATACAATTCCCTATCATTATATCCATATATTACATCATATTGGGTATTTTTATGTTCATAACATTCACTATCGTTAGATCCATGTATTACATCATATTGAGTGTTTCTTTGTTCATATCATTCACTATCATTATATCCATGTATTACATCATATTGAGTATTTCTTTGTTCATAACATTCACTATCGTTAGATCCATGTATTATCTCATTTTGAGTATTTTTATGTTCATATCATTCACTATCGTTAGATCCATGTATTACATCATATTGAGTGTTTTATTGTTCATATCATTCACTATCATTATATCCATGTATTACATCATATTGAGTATTTCTTTGTTTATATCATTTACTATCATTATATCCATGTATTACATCATATTGAGTATTTTTATGTTCATATCATTCACTATTATTATATCCATGTATTATATCATATTGAGTATTTCTTTGTTCATAACATTCACTATCGTTAGATCCATGTATTACATCATATTGAGTATTTTTATGTTCATATCATTCACTATCGTTAGATCCATGTATTACATCATATTGAGTATTTTTATGTTCATATCATTCACTATCGTTAGATCCATGTATTACATCATATTGAGTATTTCTTTGTTCATAACATTCACTATCGTTAGATCCATGAATTATATCATATTGAGTATTTTTATGTTCATATCATTCACTATCGTTAGATCCATGTATTACATCATATTGAGTATTTTTATGTTCGTATCATTCACTATCATTATATCCATGTATTACATCGTATTGAGTGCTTCTTTTTTCATAACATTCACTATCATTATATCCATGTATTGCATCGTATTGAGTGTTTCTTTTTTCATAACATTCACTATCATTATATCCATGTATTGCATTGTAATGAGTGTTTCTTTTTT
>NW_013674455.1:15330-16895 GCF_000517525.1 Limulus polyphemus | reverse complement strand
TGTAATGGTGTAACTAACCAGGTTATGTACCCACGAACTCTTTGGTTCATAAATAGTTTAGAAAATATTGTGTTAAAAAGCCATAGACCACATCATATTAGATTTAAAACGGTCACCTTGACGAGAAGAAGATAGTGCTGTCATTGTGCAACCACAGGTACATATAAGGAATTATAACGTCCTGGACCTTGCCTTCCAGTGAGTTCTTGAAAAAGGTATCAGGTGTCCAGAGGTGTTCTCTCCAATTTACATCTAACACAAGCTTTGACCTACTACTAGCGCTGGGAAACAACAGACGGTGATCTTTCCAACTCTGGTGTAAAAATATATCTGCGGCTAAGGACTGAAAATAAAAAGATAAAAAAAGTTTTTCAAAGTATTATTGTGATTTCAAAATGAAGTAAAAAAATAATGAAACCATAAAACATATATTCGATTACTTTAATACCGTGTATTTACTTGTTTAAGCGCAAAGCTACACAATAGGGATTATCTGCGCTGTACCCATCGCATGGATCTAACATCTAATTTGAGCGTTAAAAGTCCCCAAGTTTAACCACCGAATATACCGTATACTAATGAACAGAAAAAAAAATACATCAGTGAAATCAATAAGTATAATTTCACTGCCCCTAGGGGCGCAGCGATAAGTCTGAAGGCTCGTGGTGGGCACAGCACAGATAGTCTCTTGTGTAGCTATCTGCTTAACAATCAACAAACAATAATTGAAACCGTCGGATAATTTTTAGGAAAGGTATTATGACTGACACTATTAAACCCTGTTATTAATGGAATACGATTAAATGAGATCAGGTTATAGTAATACATCATTTGATAACAATGCAACATAGTAAACTTTTATAAACTTAATCATTATGAGAATATTAATAATGACTTAGAAGAAACTATTGTTACGTTAATCAAACTGAATACATCGATGCTACAATAACTAGGAAGTGTTATTTGTTGTAACAATAATCAGTTAGAATACACTGTTGTTACGTTAATCAAACTGGGGACATAAATGCTGCAATAGCGGTGAAGTGACACAAATGTAACAATATAAAGTTAGAATACACTGTTGTTACACTAACCAAACTAAGGACAACAATGTTGCAAAAACCGAGGAGTACTACGGTTGTAACAACAACAAAATAGAGTATATTGTTGTATTAATACCAGAGGTAATAAATTGTTGCAGGTTGCGGAAATAATCAAGTAGACGCTAGAATTACCACACTTACAGCCGTGTATGCAGGAATATTATATTTTGAAACAAAACACCAAATCAATAAATAATTTAGTCCAATATTTCGTGAAGACGGCTTTGTCAGAGACGCTAGAACTACCACACTTACAGCCGTGTATACAGGAATATTATATTTTAAAACAAAACTCCAAATCAAGAAATAATTTAGTCCAATATTTCGTGAAGACGGCTTTGTCAGAGACGCTAGAACTACCACACTTACAGCCGTGTATACAGGAATATTATATTTTAAAACAAAACACCAAATCAAGAAATAATTTAGTCAAATATTTCGTGAAGACGGCTTTGTCAGAGA
>NW_013674455.1:13520-14645 GCF_000517525.1 Limulus polyphemus | reverse complement strand
GCCCACCACGGGTATCGAAGTCCGGATTCTAGCGTTGTAAGACCGCAGACATACCGCTGTGCCACTGGGGGGGGGGGGGGCTAAACAAAAAAAAAGTTAAGAATTAACGCTATTTGAGACGATAGTAATGTGTTATAAAAAAAGGAATGATTTAACTCTTTAGTCAAAAGTTATTTTATGTTTCCTCTCCATAAATTTTAAAGTGATCTTTAAGATTACGATATTCATGTTAGTCGTATGTTCACAAATAACATGTGTCACTTTTACTTAATATGGCGTCTGCTAATGAGTTTAGTTACATGAAAGCACGGAGATCTTAGCGTTTCTCCTGCGTGTTCAGAACATAGTTTGTATGTCACCACGTGCGTAACATTACGTACTTGACAACTGCCAAATCGTGGACTACTCTTTTCTGGTCAAGTAGTGGGATTTGAACACTATTCATAGAGCGCAGTGCACTAACAGCTCCAGCCACGATCCTTAATCAAACTATTTGTAAGACACTGTACAATAAGAATGACTAACTTTCTGTAAAACACTGTACAAAATGAATGATTAACTATTTGTAAAACACAACAATATGAATTACTAACTATTTGTAAAACACTACAATATGAATGACTAACTATTTGTAAGACACTGTACCACATGAATGACAAACTAACTGTAAAACACTACAATATGAATGGCTAACTAACTGTAAAACACTACGATATGAACGGCTAACTAACTGTAAAACACACTAATATGAATTACTAACTATTTGTAAGACACTGTACCACATGAATGATAAATAACCGTAAAACACTGTACAACATGAATGACTAACTAACTGTAAAACACAATAATATGAACGGCTAAGTAACTGTGAAACTCTACATGAACGGCTAACTAACTGTAAAACACTACAATATGAATGCCTAACTATTTGTAAAATACTATGTTATGAACCGTTAACTAACTGTAAACACTACGATATGAACGGCTAAATAACTGTAAAACTACAATATGAATGGCTAACTAACTGTAAAACACTACAATATGAATGGCTAACTAACTGTAAAACATTACAATATGAATAGTTAACTAACTGTAAAACATTACAATATGAATAGTTAACTAACT
>NW_013674455.1:4151-12853 GCF_000517525.1 Limulus polyphemus | reverse complement strand
TTAACTAACTGTAAAACATTACAATATGAATAGTTAACTAACTGTAAAACATTACAATATGAATAGTTAACTAACCGTAAAACACTACAATATGAATAGTTAACTAACTGTAAAACACTACAATATGAATGGCTAACTATTTGTAAAACACTATGATATGAACCGTTAACTAACTGTAAACACTACAATATGAATGGCTAACTAACTGTGAAACACTACAATATGAATAGCTAACTAACTGTAAAACACTACAATATGAATAGTTAACTAACCGTAAAACACTACAATATGAATAGTTAACTAACTGTAAAACACTACAATATGAATGGCTAACTAACTGTAAAACACTACAGTATGAACGGCTAAGTAACTGTAAAACTCTACAGTATGAATGGCTAGCTAACTGTAAAACGCTGTACAATATGAATGGTTAACTAACTGTAAAATATACATTTTAACTTCTCTTAGTTGGCATAAAAGAATTATGACAAAAAGATATTTCTACTTGTAACGTTGCTTTAAACCTTTGGCAAATGTATACTTCAGTAGTGTTTCTTTAAACGTCTTTTTTTTCAGCTTGGAACCCTACAAATTATATTTAAGATCACTGTGCGGTTGTCACTATGCATAGGTCCTTGTTCTTTCAAAGATATGAAGAAGTTATTACACATTCATCACCTCTGCACTAAAGAACGAAATTTATCCATGCAGTTATTTAACCCCTTAGGTATTGACCAAAAACTGCCTTCTTGGTCAAACTGTATATCCTTAGTATAATCCAAATTCTACCCTAGAAGGACAGATTTTTTTTGATAGCCAGTAGTAATTCAAACTTAAACGTTCTTAGTCAAAACGTAAGTCAATTCAGTTTCAATTAATTTTGAAATGCTGGGTAGCATTAAAATCATGGAGTAATATTTCATTTCTCTAAAATCATTGTTAAACATATCTTAAAAGATACGAATACTACAATCAACAGACGATCATTTAAAACCATGCTTTGTGATAAAATAAATATTTGTCATTAAAATAGCAATAGAGAAAACTGATTTTCATTTTGTTGGATATTAAAAAATTTATGTTTTGAATTATATAACGCCTACTGAAAATATCCGAACCTTAAAATTTTATAAGATTGTTAGACATGTAGTTTTCAAAAGCTCATATTCTATGGTTTCAAGTAAAATTAATTTTAAGTATTAGATAATTTCCATATTGTATTCTTAGTTTCACAGTATTTAATACGCTTATTATGAATGTGTTCTTCATTTTGTTTACTTTAAAATATATCCTTCATTAGATCCTTTTGGAAATCAAACTTTTAATTGAATTTAATAAAGAGGTATAATTTCATCAGAGAAGTAAGACAGTGTCTTATATTTTGTTGGTTATTATTTTGGATAATTTAGTCAACTACTCGAAACGAAAATTAGTCCTAGCATGATTAACTTACATTTGCTTAGCTAATCATTAGCAGTAACAGAAACGAAAATTAGTCCTTATAAATTTGAATTAATATATCATACTAAACTAGCATGATTAACTTACATTTGCTTAGCTAATCATTAGCAGTAACAGAAAAGAAAAGATAAATCTAGCATCAACTTGAATAATATTTTTTCATGGACAAACTTATTCGAATAATAACTTTCATTACCCACATTCTTGTATGTTTTATTTCTTGAGACTGTTCACAGAAGTGAGCTGGTTCATGTTTCATTACCTCAAGAAGTACACCATTGTATAGCAAGCTCACGAGTGTAAGGTTTTTAGAAAGGCCGCGATTCTTTGGCGTAGGTGTCTGATTTTTCAATTTTTGTATCATGATATAATCAGTGATAAATTCACTTACGTTACCCCGTGAGTTACCACAGTTGTATACAGAGAGCTTTAAATATGTCTCTTTTACGTCAAAAATCTACACTGGCTAGTTCAATTATTTTAGAGTTCAATTGAGAAGACGAATTATTTTTTTCTACTCTGTTTCTTACTACACAGTCTGCGATTAATTCACTTACATTATCCCGTGGGTTACCACAGTTGTATCCATAATTTTAAATAATTGTCTTCTTTTCGCCAAAGTCCACACAGGCTGGTTCAATTAGTTTAGAACACCCTTTAACAAGACAAATTATTTCTCTGTTAACTGTGAAACTCACTTTAAATATTGCCCATTACAGCTAAACTAACAATCACGCAATCTAACTTCCCTTTCACTAACTTAACGACTTTTTGTACTTAACTTAACTTGGCTCACCTGGTCACCTATATGTATATATTGCCCAATTGAGCCTACAATTTTATATAAACTATGAGACGCTATGATGTAACAATATTCACTAAAGACAACGAGAAAAATACAGAAGATAATCAACTTTTAACGCTCTTGTTATGAAGACTAAATAATCATTAAATATTTGATCACTAAATAAAATAAATAATAGGTCTTACACTAAACAGTCTTGTATATCCAACAGTAAGCTGCTCTTCAAGAAAAATATTTAAAATACTTATATAATATATATAAAGACTGTTCTTAGTTCAGACACTAAGTCTCCTCATATAGTCTGCACCAATATTTACAGTTCCTTTGTCAGTCTCTCTTCGCCTAGGGCCTCCAGTAGAGCTTCACCTTGACTGGATCCCTGATCGTGGTCTCGATCTTATGTTGCACAAGGTCTGTCTTGCTTGGTCTATTTGTGAAGATATCTGTATACTGGCACAGTAGATCTCGTAGTTCTTTCTTCTAATTGCCAGTCAGTTCTTCACTGATGTTAACATCTTTGTATGTCTCTCGACCCAATGGTCTTGGGTCTAGTAGGTCTTCATGTTCTATGACAAAGTCACTGTCTTCTGGTTCTGCACCCATGACATCTATACATGCAGCATCCATCTTGCCTCAATAATTGTACCTGTTAGGTCTTCTTCCTTCTAGAAGTACATCTTCAACAGATTGGCATGGTAGATCTTGGTTTCCCATCAATATTCACTTTATAGTCCATTCTGTTGAGAACTTCCCGTACTTCAAAAGGTCCTTTCCACTGCAGGGTGAGTTTGTTGTTGTCTGTAGGCAGCAGAACTAAGACCTTCTGTCCGACCTTTAAACGCCAATCTTCTTGTCATAGAAATGCTTCTTATTGCTTTTAGCTGCATACAAGCTCTCTCGAGCGAGTTGGCAGGTCTTTTCTAGTCGGTTGCGGATAATTTAAAAGTGACTTGTCTTTCTTCACCAATCATTTTATTTGTGTTCGTTACTTCTGATTCTTCTTCTCTTGTCCATAGCTCTTTCAATATTTGCACCGGACCTTGTACTGTTCTTCCGTACAGTAACTCGAAGAGTGAAAATCTTGTATTTGCTTGTGGGACTTCTCGATAAACAAATACTACTAACTACAAGTACCTGTACTAGTCACGTGGTCTCTCTTGGCACATCTTCTTCAGTCTGCTCTTTAAGACTCCATTGATTCTTTTACAAAGTATATTACATCTAGGATTGTACGAGGTGATAAAAAGCTGCCTATTATTGATGAGTCTGCAAACATCTGGTATCAGTTCTGAAGTAAACTGGGTCCGTCTTGTCACTCAAGAAAGCTCACTTTGCAGAACACTTCCAGGAGGGCTTCTTACACTCTCTTCCTGTCTCTATCTTCGGCAGTGCTATGGCTTCTGGATAATGAGTTGCATAGTCGATTATTGTCCAGATATGGGTACTAGTATCCAATCAAGTCCACAATCAAGAGTCTTCGTTGGAACCTAAACAGCGTGTCCCATGTTTTGAATTTCATGCACAATGATAGTAACATATTCCATTTATTACGTGGCACAGACTTATTCTTATAATTGGATTTGGTTAGGTATTTTTTTTTAATAACTGATATGACGTCTTTTAGGGCCAGCTTTTTTATGCTAGATCACAAAGATTCTTGTTGTTAGTGAACATCTGCCACACACGTTTTTAGGATGAAAAGATATTTAGAAAGTAACCAATTCTTTGACAAATTCATGTTCATAATTTTGATGGCCTAAAGACATTCCTCCAAGTAATGAACTCTACGCTCTGATGAAGTTTTTGTTTCATGAAGCTAGATAATCTATGATGTTAACATTTTCCAGTTGAGAATACTGACTGGCTTTGGCGTAGATATCTGAAACCATTGCTAGCTACATACACAGACAAACCTCTGATGAAGTTTTTGTTTCATGAAGCTAGATAATCTACGATGTTAACATTTTCCAGTTGAGAATACTGACTGGCTTTGGTGTAGATATCTGAAACCATTGCTAGCTACATACACAGACAAACCTCTGATGAAGTTTTTATTTCATGAAGCTAGATAATCTATGATGTTAACATTTTCCAGTTGAGAATACTGACTGGATTTGGTGTAGATATCTGAAACCATTGCTAGCTACATACACAGACAAACCTCTGCTGAAGTTTTTGTTTCATGAAGCTAGATAATCTATGATGTTAACATTTTACAGTTGAGAATACTGACTGGCTTTGGTGTAGATATCTGAAACCATTGCTAGCTACATACACAGACAAACCCTTTTATTATTATAGATAATAGTTCATATTTCAATATTTATTCACTTATTCATATAATTGTTCACTTTTAGATATTTATATCATGAACATTTTATAATTGTTTAATTTTTAAATGTTTATTCACTTTTTATATATTTTTTCAGTTATTAATATTTATTCACTTATTTTAATGTAATTTTTCACTTATTAATATTTATTCACTTATTTTAATGTAATTATTAAATTAGTACTATTTATTCATTTCATTTAACATAATATAATATTGAAGGACAACATGGGATCTTTTGTCCATCTAGGTAGTCCTATCCACTAAATTAAACGAAGCAATAAAAGCTCAAAACCAGCCCTTATCATGTTTTTTCTTAAACTCCCTCAAATCAGCTGCATCTACCACAACTGAAGGGAAAATGCTCCAAAGACCAATCACCCTGTTAGAAAAATAAATCTATATTAATTAAAGGTGACTCCTACCTTGCCATAATTTATATTTGTTCCCCTAGTCTTACCATTCTCACCATTAAATACGAAAAAAATGGTGCATCAACACTATAAATTCTCTTATAGTCTCACACACTTCAATCAGATCCTCTCTAACTCTTCTTTTTTTAAGAGAAAACAATTTCAGAAATATTTACCTGTCCTCATATGACAACCTTTCCATAGCAGGTATCATCATAATAGCCCTTCTTTGAACTTTTTCCAAAAATTTAATATATTTTCTAAGGTAAGGAGTCCAAGACTGAATGAACACAGTACTCCAAATGTGGCCTATAACCTCTGTAGATTTGTGTTCAGTATTTGTGTAAATACAACTTAAATTCTTATTTGCCTAGCCACTAGCAACAGCACATTGCTTGGATGGCTTAAGAGACTGATAAACCAAAACATCAGGATCACTCGCATCAATAACACTCTTAAGGTTAGCCCCATCAAAAATATACTCATAATTCAAATTGTGGTATTCCACAAGAATTACCTTGTTTTTATTATAATTAAAAGTCATCTACCAATCATTCGCCTAACTCACGAAATAATCCAAACTTTAATATCATCAGCAACTTTATATAATATATTGATCTCTTCTTCACCCATGTGATTGATGTAAATAAGGAAAAGAGCAAATTTCCTAACACTGAGCCTTGAGATACCCCACTCGTGACGTTAATCCAATCTGACTGAACTCCATTTATAACAACCCTCTGGTTTCTTCCATCTAGCCAGTTTTCTATCCAATGAGCTAACCTATCCCCACACCTATAGAGATAACGTTTTTAAACAAGACTTTTATGGAGTACCTTGTCAAATGCTTTCTGAAAATCCAGATACACCAAATCCACATCTGTACCCTCATCTACATATGCAGTAACTTCTCCAAAGAACGCCAAAAGATTAGTAAGGCAAGATTTTACCTGAGTGAAAACATGCTGGCTATCCAATAAAGTTCTAAAGTTCGTTAACTAACTTTGCAAAGCATCTTTTTGTCAGACTTTCAGAAACTTATTTTCCATCACTGATGTAAGACTAATAGGCTTATAATCACTGGGACGATCTTGTTCAATCTGGTGTACATGTAGCAACTATTCTAAATGAGGAATATTGATAAAAATCTTCATTAGTAACTACTTCAGAAAAAAAGTAGAATTGAATAACCCAACCATCCTATAATCATCAGATCAATCCTTCCCGTATCATACCTCAAAGGTCCTACTCCCATCCTAACATTTTGTTTACCTTAATGTAATTGAAGAAATCCTTACTCCTAATTTTTACACTTTTAGCCAACTTTATTTATATATAAGTACCCACTTATTAATATTTTTTCACATATCTTGATAAAATTATTCACTTATTCTAATATAATTGTTTACTTATTAATTCATATTTACATATTTTAATATAATTATTCATTTATTTTAATATAACTGTTCATCTATTAATTTTATCCCTTATTTCAATTTAATTATTCTTTTTTATCATTTGTCAACTACTTGAAGAAAATACACGAGTTAGCAATAGCGTGCTTGTGCAGCTTTATTTCTCACAGAAGGGAATTTATTGCTGAAGCAACAAATAAATAAATGTCTGTTAACCCGTATACTGATATATGTATAGACTTTATGTATCAGACGTTTTCAAAGTATTAGTAAACTTACCATCTGTTTTTCATCCAGTGATCGAATGTTAAGGACAGCAATTCGTATAGTAACTTTAGTAGGGTGATCTGTCAAGAAGAAAAAGAAAAAACTACTTAGGTAGTCACAAGCGTAAAGTAAGTGCATTCATGAAAAAGAATTGATTATCATTAAGACAGAAGAACGCCATAGACGTAAAAAAACGCTTCATTATAATATTGTTAAACAAATCAATTCTTTACATTAAGTCCTACATAAAAAGATCATTATTTCTTAAGTTTAAAAAAGGAAATTGATAGACAAGTTGGTGGTGGCTCAACGTTCAAATACGTTTTCTTTTAATTGTGTTTCTTGCACTGGTGGGCACAGCCTAGTGGTTAGGGTGCCCGGACTATGAATTCGAGGATTCATAGTTTGCGGCCAATTCCTATAAAAATTCAGTCATCACTTTGGTCTGAAGCCGTGGCTGTGTTATACGAGAAGCAAATGTATCCGAAGATTTGGTAGTGGGTGCCATTAAGCAGCTCACTTCCTTTATCACTTTGGTTTGAAGCCGTGACTGTGTTACACGAGAAGCAAATGTATCCGAAGATTTGGTAGTGGGTGCCATTAAGCAGCTCACTTCCTTTTAGTCCATCAGTTTAAAATTAGCGACAGTTAGTGCAAATAGCTCTCTGTAGCTTTGTGTGAAAATTTTAAGACTAACAAAAACAATAGACAAACAATTATTATAGAATATAAAAGTCATTACAGTCCATATAGAAAGTCTGGTTGTCATTTATCTGACGACCGTGCGCCATAACAATAGCTGTGCAGCATAGTTTCCATTACAAAAGACTCTGTCGTAATACTTTCATGTTCAAAGCATACCTATCCTCTGTAAAGCATTCCATAATCTGTCTAGTGTATGAGAATAACGGTTTACAAGTACTCGTTAGAACAGTTTGATCACAAAGAAATCCATAAGCGACTTGACCTGTATGTGTTCATATGAAGTAGCATGAATACCCGTTTCATTTTCCACTTCTGTGAGACGATTGAACTGACATGTCGTGAAATCAATTTTTGTCGGTTTTCCAGACGAGTATCTTTATTGATTATGTTGCCTTTTCCGACCCAAAATATATTCATACACTCACATAATAAATTTATGTTCAGATCGGGGATTTAAAAGTTCCAAGACGGAGTTATCCCATATACTTAATGGCATTTGAAAACAAATGAATATAGATTAACTTGAGACACCAGGACTATATAGAAAAATACTTAGAACAACTCGTGCTCTCAGCTAAGCAAAGTCAGCGTCTTATTATGATATTATGTCTGTTTGTTTCTAGTTAAGCACAAACTCTAGGAAACTTTGGGAAAACTATTTATTTAAGTCCGCTATAAACTCTAACTTAAATAAATGTTTTCCCCGCTATGAACTCTCGGAAAACATTTATTTAAATCCGCTATGAACTGTCGGAAAACATTTATTTACGTCCGCTATAAACTCTAGGAAAACATTTATTTAAGTCCGCTATAAACTCTCGGAAAACATTTATTTACATTTATTTACGTCCGCTATAAACTCTCTGAAAACATTTATTTACGTCCGCTATAAACTCTCGGAAAACATTTATTTAAGTCCGCTATAAACTCTAGGAAAACATTTATTTAAGTCCGTTATAAACTCTAGGAAAACATTTATTTAAGTCCGCTATAAACTCTCGGAAAACATTTATTTAAGTCCGCTATAAACTCTAGGAAAACATTTATTTAAGTCCGCTATAAACTCTAGGAAAACATTTATTTAAGTCCGCTATGAACTTTCGGAAAACATTTATTTACGTCCGCTATAAACTCTCGGAAAACATTTATTTACGTCCGCTATAAACTCTCGGAAAACATTTATTTAAGTCCGCTATGAACTCTCGGAAAACATTTATTTAAGTCCGCTATGAACTCTAGGAAAACATTTATTTAAGTCCGCTATGAACTCTAGGAAAACATTTATTTAAGTCCGCTATGAACTC
>NW_013674455.1:0-3293 GCF_000517525.1 Limulus polyphemus | reverse complement strand
GATCATTTACAACATAAAAAAAGAAAGAAAAAAAAAGATCATAAGTCATCCAGTGCGCTAATGTATTGACATTATAAGTACAATTTGGCAGAATTTACTTGAAAACTATCTAGACGTAATAAGTACATTATAACACGCATCATTAACTGTTGGATATGAAACTAGTTCTTTCTCTTTTTCTTTTTTTGAGCGGTATGTCTGTGGACTTACATCGCTAGAATCCAGGTTTCGATACCCGTGGTGGGCAGAGCATAGATAGCCCATTTTGTAGCTTTGTGCTTAATTACAAACAAACAAACAAATTCTGTTTTTTTGTTTTGCCATGAGGGGAGGGGAGGGGGGAGCAACCTGAAACTGGAAACTTTTATCAGCTCTTGTACATCAATGTTGGTAGATAATAATATTGATACCGGATTAAGTTTATGTTTTCGTCCACCAAATTTTATAATTTAAACGAGCAGCAAGGAGACTTTCACTACAAACACACTTCTTCGAGAATGTTCAGTATTGTAAAAACCAAATTTCGAGTAGGCTGACAAAAGTTTCGTCTATTGTCATGTTTTAGATTTTGTCATTAAGCTTATTATTTGTCTGGTTAGTCACAAATTAACTTGGAACTTATGTGACAACGTTTAGCGATAGGAAAATACCCAATTATTGTATGTTCGTATATATGAGCATCAAAATGATAAGACATAAAACCCAAGTATTTAACTGGGTGAATAATAAAGCAAACATTAGATTAAACTATGTGTAATATATTAGCGTAAAAACTCATCCAACATGTACTTTGTAGATACGTATAACATATTAATGTAAAAACGCATCCAACATGTACTTTGTAGATACATGAAATATATTAGTGTAAAAACTCATCCAACATGTACTTTGTAGATACATGAAACTACAACAGTCAGCGACCTCCTGTTCCTTGTACATCTCAGTTTACTAGATGCAAACGACAATCAAATACTTTTAAAGATGGAATATACATTTCTAGCTCATACGTTTCAATTGGTTTGATTTTTAAACGACTGAAAAATATATTTTACATTCTGCATGATGTTTGTATAACATATTAATGTAAAACCTCATCCAACATATACTTTGTAGATACGATCCAACATGTACTTTGTAGATACGAGGTTTTACATTAATATGTTATACGTATCTACAAAGTATATGTTGGATGAGGTTTTACATTAATATGTTATACGTATCTACAAAGCATATGTTGGCTGAGTTTTTACACTAATATGTTTTATGTATCTACAAAGCATATATTGGCTGAGTTTTTACACTAATATGTTATACGTATCTACAAAGTATATGTTAGATGAGTTTTTACGCTAATATGTTATACGTATCTCCAAAGTATATGTTGGATGAGGTTTTACACTAATATGTTATACGTATCTACAAAGTATATGTTGGATGAGTTTTTACGCTAATATGTTATACGTATCTACAAAGTATATGTTGGATGAGGTTTTACACTAATATGTTATACGTACCTACAAAGTATATGTTGGATGAGGTTTTACACTAATATCTTACTGAATAAATTGGCTTTAGCTATCAAGGCTTTACTATTGTATTACGAATGTTCTTTTACTATTTATTGTTTCTAAAATATTTCATTTGTTATGTTCGTATCAAACTTATCAAATACCGAAAACGCGTAATTTTAGGAACATATACAGAGGTTAGACAAATAAATAGAAACACCCAGCGGAAATTGCTGAATAACGTGTGAGGCGATCCCTGGCTGATAAAACTACTTCAGTTATTTATAACAGGGAATCTGCAAGCTCCTCAAATAGATTTCATCCTCGAAGAGAAATGTCTGCAAGTTATTAAGAGAGGTAGGTTGGGGAAATCTGCCACGAGGTCTATTTTCTAGAATGTTCGATTACATTTAGATATAGAGACTGAGCAGCGAATGGAAATATGTAAATCATAATCATTCTTCTGAAACAAGCAGCAACAATTCTGAAGGTTTGAAATAGTGTATTGTCATTCTAAAATATTCCATCTCAAGCTGGATATTATACATCAAGGGCAAGGTTATGTCTAGTATTTGTTTGCCTTTCAGAGAGCTAATGGGATCCATTCTGTGACATTAAAATGAAGCTCACACTATAACATAGCCCCCGGAACCTTTGATCATTGAGGTTAGGCATTCAAGGATGTATGCCTCCTTCGGATGATCATCGACACTTGATGGAACAATGATAAATGTGGGCTCGTCTGACCAGAGAACATGTCATCATTGATCTTGGATATAGTGCTTTCGATGTCGGTGAAAAATTATTTATTTATTGCAGCACGCCATAATAACCTGTGAGCTTGCAGGTGTTTTAATAATGTAGAACACATGTCTAATAGGTTACCTGAATAACATATTAATCAATCAGCTGAGGTGAATTTCACATCTGGGGAAAAAATGAGTACATTTTCAAGAAGGTGTTTCTCATGTTTTGTCCATCTCTTGTATGTATCATCGAGGTTCAAACTAAACTTTTTTCAATGACAGTTAATGCTGTTAGAAAAGCGCGTAGGTCCAAAAAAATCCATAAAATACATTATAGAAACCCTATAACCAGAACGCTTGAAAGAGTAGCGATTTCTTCGCCACGGGCAAACTGGAAATGTCTACCTCTTTCGAGCGTTCGGGTTATAGAGTTTCATATATTTGTCTTTAGTTATATTCCTTTAAATCCTTTTTCTTTGTTTGTAGTTAAGCACAAACCTACATAATGGGCTATCTGTGCTCTGCCCACCACGAGTATAGAAACCCGGTTTCTAGCAGTTTAAGTTCGCAGTCATACTGCTGGCCACTGGGGGGCTTAAAACGCTTATAGGAAACGATTGAAAATTTGGACGATTGTTTGTTTGTTTGTAATTAAGCACAAAGCTACACAATGGGCTATCTGTGCTCTGCCCACCACGGGTATTGAAACCCAAATTCTAGCGTTGTAAGTCTGCAGACATACCGCTGTGCCACTGGGGGGGGGGGGTAAATTTGGACGAGAATCAATAAATCGAGTTCTTTTTAATCTTTAAACAAAACAGTTTAATGGGGAAGGATGCGACATTTGATATGATTTATTAATGTGTTCTTATATACCCTCAAATTATAAGGTACACAATACTTTGGTCATGGGCCCACATTTGATACTACAGAGCCGTTACTATGGTGCAAATTTAAGTTGGTTACTATATTGTTATATGCCTTTTGGTACCATAGTTTACGATATTTTAGCACACATTGATGACCATTTTCATATACT
>NW_013674454.1:23741-27918 GCF_000517525.1 Limulus polyphemus | reverse complement strand
GTACTAATATACACCAAACCTAAATAATGTACAGACAAGACCTCAAGTATCATTTAGATTCTACTTAGTTTGTACTAATATACACCAAACCTAAATAATGTACAGACAAGACCTCAAGTATCATTTAGATTCTACTTAGTTTGTACTAATATACACCAAACCTAAATAATGTACAGACAAGACCTCAAGTATCATTCACATTCTACTTAGTTTGTACTAATATACACCCAACCTAAATAATGTACAGACAAGACCTCAAGTATCATTTAGATTCTACTTAGTGTGTACTAATATACACCAAACCTAAATAATGTACAGACAAGACCTCAAGTATCATTCACATTCTACTTAGTGTGTACTAATATACACCAACCTAAATAATGTACAGACAAGATCTCAAGTATCATTTAGATTCTACTTAGTGTGTACTAATGTACACCAAACCTAAATAATGTACAGACAAGACCTCAAGTATCATTCACATTCTACTTAGTGTGTACTAATATACACCAAACCTAAATAATGTACAGACAAGACCTGTTGAAATATCTTAAACACACTCAACACCAAAGCTTATTGTGGTACTTGTCTTACCTGTTGATAGTATCTTAAACACACTCAACACCAGACTTATTGTGATACTTGTCTTACCTGTTGAAGTATCTTAAACACACTCAACACCAGACTTATTGTGATACTTGTCTTACCCGTTGAAGTATCATTAAACACATTAAACACCAAACTTATTGTGGTACTTGTCTTACCTGTTCATATATCTTGTGTCAGACTCAGTTCTCATAAGAATAAATGATTTAACTTTTATTTTTGTTTTTAAGAGTAAATGAATTTAGTTAATAATTTTTGTATAAATATCTTATGTATGTTTTATAACTATATAGGCTGTAAAAACTTTTTCATTTGCATTATTGTTCTTCTGATCATTGTTTATATTTCTCAGGCTATGGCATATCTGGAAGAGAGGAGATTGGTTCATCGTGATTTGGCTCTGAGGAACGTCTTGTGTAAGTGATGTTATTTCAGTTGTTAGTAATTTTGGATTGAATTCTCATTATTATAAGTCATAAAGTCAAATTTCTTAATGACTGTTTTAAGAGTTACATAAAAGTTTGGACCTCCCAGTGGCTTATAACAGCAAAAACTGAGTTATGATACTGTAGTAGAAAGAGCACAGATAGCCCCTTGTGTGGCATCGTGCTTAACTTCAAACAGAAAAACAGACAAAAGTCTTGAAGGATGAACTATAAAATACAAGTACAAGACTGATTACAGAGAATTATTAATGCACACAGATGTCGCTGAGATGTAAAGTTAAACTTTAATGTTTAGTAACTGTGAAGAAAATAAACCCAACCAGGTTCTCGTGATGGTGTAAAGTTAAAGTGTTAGTTAATTCACCCAACACGTAGATGAATGTGGTGTGTTTAAAAGATATGTATAATTAATGTGAAAATTACTTATTTAGAGACATTCTTCAAACTATTAGCACTCCAAGGAGAATCAGTACAAAACACTTCATCGAGTGTTTCAAGCAAACACATTCATCAAACTGGTATCTTCAAGAAGTGAAGCAAGTTAAAACACTAATCAAATTTCAAACAGACACATTTAGTAGGCAAAGAAAATCTGAAAATTCAATTCATCGGCCACATCTACCAAGTCGATGCTTGGAAGAGGTGAAGAGAGAGAGAGAGAAAAAAAACGAGATTAGATGTTTCAAAATTGCTTCTTTTTTATTTACGTAAAATTCTGTAAATCATAGTACTATAATATCTTACATGAATGCCTCATCATATTTTTTCATATTACAGTGTCTACAGTAAATAGTACATTCATTATATAATTTGGTTTTCATCTATAGTGCAAACCCCAGGATGTGTGAAAATAACTGATTTTGGACTAGCGAAGCTTTTGGATGTTAATGAAGAAGAATTTAATGCTGCTGGTGAAAAAGTAAGATTCATTTCCACTAATGTATTTTCTGAGTGAAAAAGTAAGATTCATTTTCACTAATGTATCTTCTGAGTGAAAAAGTAATATTCATTTCCACTACTGTATCTTCTGAGTGAAAAAATAAGATTTGTTTCCACTACTGTATCTTCTGAGTGAAAAAGTAAGATTCATTCCCACTACTGTATCTTCTGAGTGAAAAAGTAAGATTCGTTTCCACTACTGTATTTTCTGAGAGAAAAAGTAAGATTCGTTTCCACTACTGTATCTTCTGAGTGAAAAAGTAAGATTCGTTTCCACTACTATATCTTCTGAGTGAAAAAGTAAGATTTGTTTTCATTATTGTATTTTCTTCAAATGTTTTCACAATTTTAATGCATATGATGATAAGATGTTGAGGACAGTAACAGAAATAAGAATGTACAGCAGTTACTGTCCTCAACACTCTACTGTACATTCTTACTTCTGTTACTGTCCTCAACACTCTACTGTACATTCTTATTTCTGTTACTGTCCTCAACACTACTGTACATTCTTATTTCTGTTACTGTCCTCAACACTCTACTGTACATTCTTACTTCAGCTATTGTCCTCAACACTACTGTACATTCTTACTTTACTTACTGTCCTCAACACTCTACTGTACATTCTTAGTTTAGTTACTGTCCTCAACACTCTGCTGTACATTCTTATTTCTGTTACTGTCCTCAACACTCAATTTACAGATTAGAGGGTTCTCTTAAAGTATTCTTTCAGTTACTAGTAGTACATTTTTACTTAAGTTACTGTCCTCAACACTCTACTGTACATTCTTAGTTTACATTCTGACAAACCCAATTATATCTCGTTATACCATTTACAAGTTCATAAACAAAGCCTTGAATGGAGATAATCAGTGAATGAGGATTTAGTTCAATGGGCAACATTGTTATAAGTAATAACAGCAACACAGTCATTGTTATAAAGGGTGATTAACCCTCATCATGTCAAGTTTATATCATTGTAATTTGATTTGGTTCCAAAGAGTTATCTGGTGAGTCATTGTTATATAGGGTGATTAGCCCTCATCATGTCAAGTTTATATCATTGTAATTTGATTTGGTTCCAAAGAGTTATCTGGTGAATCACTGTTATAAAGGGTGATTAACCCTCATCATGTCAAGTTTATATCATTGTAATTTGATTTGGTTCCAAAGAGATATCTGGTGAATCATTGTTATGAAGGGTGATTAACCCTCATCATGTCAAGTTTATATCATTGTAATTTGATTTGGTTCCAAAGAGTTATCTGGTGAATCACTGTTATAAAGGGTGATTAACCCTCATCATGTCAAGTTTATATCATTGTAATTTGATTTGGTTCCAAAGAGTTATCTGGTGAATCACTGTTATAAAGAGTGATTAACCCTCATCATGTCAAGTTTATATCATTGTAATTTGATTTGGTTCCAAAGAGTTATCTGGTGAATCACTGTTATAAAGGGTGATTTAATGTATTGTCATTGTCAGCTGTTTTATTATGTTGCCTGTATTGTGTTAATATATATTTAATGTTGTCATTGTCAGCTGTTTTAATATGTTGACTGTATTGTGTTAATATATATTTAATGTTGCTATTGTCAACTGTTTTATTATGTTGCCTGTATCCTGTTAATATATATTTAATGTTGTTATTGTCAGCTGTTTTATTATGTTGACTGTATCATGTTAATATATATTTAATGTTGTCATTGTCAGCTGTTTTATTATGTTGCCTGTATTGTGTTAATTTATATTTAATGTTGTCATTGTCAACTGTTTTATTATGTTGCCTGTATCATGTTAATTTATATTTAATGTTGTTATTGTCAACTGTTTTATTATGTTGCTTGTATTGTGTTAATATATATTTAATGTTGTCATTGTCAGCTGTTTTATTATGTTGTCTGTATTGTGTTAATTTATATTTTTAATTTCCAGGTGCCAATCAAGTGGTTAGCTTTAGAATGTATTCAACAGCGAATATTTTCTCACAAAAGTGATGTGTGGGCATTCGGTATGTACTTCTTCAGATCTCAGTTATATATATCTTCTATAAGTTATTTACTGTGTGTCACAAGTTATACCCATATTATACATAAGTTATTTACTGTGTGTCACAAGTTATACCCATATTATACATAAGTTATTTACTGTGTGTCACAAGTTATACCCATATTATGCATAAGTT
>NW_013674454.1:16809-22741 GCF_000517525.1 Limulus polyphemus | reverse complement strand
GTTTTTTACTGTGTGTCACAAGTTATACCCATATTATGCATAAGTTATTTACTGTGTGTCACAAGTTATACCCATATTATACATGAGTTATTTACTGTGTGTCACAAGTTATACCCATATTATACATAAGTTATTTGTGTGCTAAAAAGCACCAGAAATTACAATATATTTTAACCTTTTTCAGAAATGTATTGTATCTTTATTATTATTGATTTAGCAGAACATTGAAACAAAACTTTGTGATTACAGGTGTTACAGTATGGGAACTGTTAACATTTGGCGGTCGGCCTTATGAGAATGTTACATCCCGTGATGTTCCCGATTTACTGGAGAAAGGAGAAAGGCTGCCACAGCCCAGTATATGTACGATTGATGTCTACTTGATGTTGATAAAGTGTAAGAGTTGAATTTTCTTTTAGAAGTGTACTTCATTCAATTACCATTACTAAATATTTTCAGTATTTTACTATAACTGTATGTTTATGTTCATTTTTTATTTCTGTCTATTAATCTCATTTCTTCAAAGGCTGGCTACTAGATGCTGAATCTCGGCCTTCCTTCAAAGAACTAGCTGAGGAGTTTGCTAAGATGGCACAAGATCCTGGACGATACCTGTACGTAGCTGGGGATAAACTGAGGAAAGTTCCAAGCTATATCCCCCAGGATCAGGGGACGGTATCCTCTGAAATGAGTAGGGTAAGTTTGCCAGATATTGGAGAATATCTGAAGCCAAATTCCCGGAAAAACAACTTAAATAGTTCTACTAAAGTATATAATATTGTACGGTTCTGTTTGCTAACAATAAGGTTTACTTACAGCCAGTAGTTTGGTTGTTACGTGAAACGGTGTATTGCCTATATATTATGTTAATTAGAAGAGTGATGCCTTACATTAGATAAATGTATATCTCCCTAGACTTCAAATATGAAATGTTTATTATGAAGGTAGTGTTTGTAATGGAATGAAACACATACAAATAGCCGCTACAACCAGTGTTGAAACACATAAACGATTTGATTGAACTTTAACAAATGCAGAAGTCAAAATTTAAACTTTTGAACAAACATTTTTGACACACCATGTTAATACAAACATCATTTGACTTCATGGAATACATACTGATTGTATTTATGTTAAATTTGGCTGTTTAATAAAATGATATATATATACAGAAACACAAAATAACATTATTTGGATAAATAAAACACCCTAACTTAGTGAGAGTCTTTATTGTAATAGTAATACATAACTTAAGTGTATTGATGTTGAGCCTGTTATATTTATATCACTGTTGCTTTTTTATTGTTAGAAGTTTGGTGTAGAAGATCAAGATTTTGATAGTAATCCAGAGGACAACCTAATTATACCTATGGTTATAGCGAAGAGACCAGACAGAATGTGTCGAAACTTGGAAGCAGCTTGTCCAAACTATCGTGCAAGAAAAAATAGTGATCGGTACTGTTCAGATCCTCTCAAAGTTCTTCAAAAAGGTAAGCCTGAAAATAGATGATACTGGTTAGATTCAGAGTACAAGAAATTACTAGTTTTTTTTTATTTGTAACAAGCTCTTGATAAATATTACTTAAGTGTTATTTAAATATTATTGTTCTGCTCCAGCAGTGACGTAGTTAACACTGTGCAAAGCTTGATATTTAAAATGCTATATATCAAGTATCGTGGAACTAAACTGATGAAAAAATTAAAACGTCCTTTTTAAGACATTCGTAGGGTATCACATTTTTATGATTTCCTTACAGATCAAGAGAAGATTGTGGAAACCAAGAACACTTCATTAAAAGACGACATTCTCCAGCCAGTAGATGAGGAGGATTATTTGATACCTTCACCTCAGCCGTGCAGTCAATCACCTGTTTATATGGATCTTATTGGAGACACTAACTTATCAGGTTAGATTGTTTATAAAATATGAACTCACGAAAATACAAGACCACTTTAAAAGTTCTTACAAATTAAAAACATATTTTGATATTAGCTCATGCTTTAATTAGAGGTAAATATATTTTATCATTACTGAAAAATCACTCTTTATCTTGATGTACAATATAAGGATCGTAATATTTTTGTTTCAAAGAATTTATTTTGACAGATACTGAAGAGTTTCTCTTTCTATTAAAACTCAGGTCGTGGAGCTACAAGTTCGCAGTGTTATTCTCCCCGCATGCCAGAAGACAAAGTGGATAAACTGATGAAAAAAAATCGTGATTACATCAACATACGAACAGTGTCGCAGAAAAATAAAGACAATGAGGAAGACACTGATGATCAAGAGGGTTTTACCCATTTTGATCAACTGACACAAGAGCTTCAACCTTTGAATCACAGAGAAGCAAGACAATAGTCTGAACCTTTTTGATGTGACCACCGACATTTTATAATAGTTCAAGTTCTTGCCAAATCTTTTATAAATCATGTGATCTATAGTACAGTAGCTACTGCGGTCTGCAGAGAAGTCGAACATTTATGTACCAGTTTCATGTTTGAAAATGTGGTTTTTTTTACAGCATGCATTAAAAAATAAGCTATATAAGACCATGAAACTCAAACCTTCAAGTGTTACAGGCATCAGGGTATTTATGCATAGTTAATGTGTCTTTAATTTCAATATATGTACATTCTTTAATTCTGTGCTCTTACGAGAGTTTTTGTTTCACCTGTTTCTGTTGTACTTGTGTTTATTTGTAAAAGGTACATCCGGCTTTAAAATATGCAGGTACGGGATGTTTGGCCAAATGTATTTCAAGTACTAATTTACAACATGTGGTTGAGTAAGTGACTATTCACACCTCATCTGTATGTAGAGAAAACAGGTGTTGTAACATTTACAGTGTTTATCTTTTGAAAAAAAAATTACAAAAAAAATATGCATGTCTTGCAAAATTATAACTTTTTGGGTGTTTTTAATTGCAACAACTTAAATTTTTTTATCAGTTTTGATTTTATGTGATTGTAATTAGAAGTATTTTGATTACAGATTGTTGTTTTTCAACTTCTTGTTGCTGCTTTCTTTATATTTGAAGTTCAACTGTATTCAGCCACCTTGCACTTGTGAATCTTATTGATAAAATTCACAGAAAATATTACAATTAGCTCAATGGGATTTTAAATCAGATTAATGGGAACATCTCTGTAAAACCCACAATTGTTGAAAATTTCTGTTGTCATGCGTAACATACAGTTAATGATTCATAAATTATAGAAGTTTAGGCTAAGTAACACCAGGGGGTATAACATGTCTTCTATACAACTAATGAAAAATTACAGTAGTTTAGGCTAAGTAACACCAGGGGTATGACATGCCTTCTATTCAACTAATGAAAAAACATGGTAGTTTAGGTAAAGTAACACCAGGGGTATGACATGCCTTCTATACAACTAATGAAAAATTACAGAAGTTTAGGCTAAGTAACACCAGGGGGTATAACATGTCTTCTATACAACTAATGAAAAATTACAGTAGTTTAGGCTAAGTAACACCAGGGATATGACATGCCTTCTATTCAACTAACGAAAAACATGGTAGTTTAGGCAAAGTAACACCAGGGGTATGACATGCCTTCTATTCAACTAATGAAAAAACATGGTAGTTTAGGCAAAGTAACACCAGGGGTATGACATGCCTTTCAGATATTACTGATAACTATTCTCCTTATCAAAACACTACATTATTATCAAAAGTTTTTTGTTTTCATTATTCTGTCACTTAACAGTTTTTTTAGATCATATTTTATTCTCCAATAAAGAAATGAACTGATGCAGATACTGTTCTGTTGTGTTAATTCTTTACTAACTTAATCCAAGTAACAGGTATAATTATTATATAACTGGTCTTTAAAATCACAGACTAAGTCGTTAGTAGAAGATTTATATGTCTTCTGAATCGTCTTAATCGAAACCATTAAAATGTTGACCACAGTTGTTTCTCTACTCTTGGTATTTCTGTCTCCCCCATAAGGTTTGTTTGTTTGAAGTTAAGCACAAAGCTACACAATGAACCATCTGTGCTGTGTCCACTACCGATATCAGATATCGAAACTCGGTTTCTAGTTCTGTGCCTTCTTTCTTTCTAACATTTACATTTGTATGCAACTCCCTACTGATTGTCGTAAAACGTGAAGAGCGTATACCCTAGTCCAATACACATTTTGTTTATTTGAGCACCCATTCTGATTTTAGAGAGTCAAAGGTCAAACATTACAAAACAGATTTTGACCTCAGTTCTCTTATATTTCTGTTAATCCAAAGATAACGTGCAACAAACTAAAGCAGACAAATTTAGGATTTGTACCTTTCTTTTGATTTTACAGGGGTCAAACTAAAGCAGACATATTTAGGATTTGTACCTTTCTTTGTATATTACAGGGGTCAAACTAAAGCAGACATATTTAGGATATGTACCTTTCTTTTGATATTACAGGGGTCAAACTAAAGCAGACATATTTAGGATTTGTACCTAAAGGTCAAAATATTTCTTTCAAATTTTGGTCTCCCATTCCTCTATATTTCGGTCGGTCTAGATTAGACTGGACAAGGATAACCCTCACTGACTGCAGCAGACATATTGAGGTTGGTCAAGTTCTTTTGATTTTACAGGGGCCAAGGAACCAAAGGTTTTACAATGTATGTACTAAGGAGTTCTGAACCTAGTGACATTATCTGCATGTCTAAGCATTACAAGGGGTGTTGTTGGTGTTATAAGTATTTTGATTTGTTAAATGCATGAAATATCTTATTTACTCAAAGATTTTCCTCAAAGGTTTTTTTTTATAGTGAACAAATCTAATTACACGAAAACTGACTGTGCTATGTATTATAAGGTCGCCATTTTGTATATATATATATATCTTTCTCACGAAGTAGTTTATTGGAAAGATTGTTTTGGGTTATTTGGTAAAAATAATGTTCAGTCCATGTAATAGTCATTGATAAATTTGATTCTTTCAATAACGTTTGTTACAGAACAGGTACGCTAACTCTCATTGATTACCAATTAACTGATTAACTAAAATACTCCCTAAGTCTGGAATTTATATTGTTCACGTGACTGGTCATTTTCAGTCAAACATAAATGATGTCCCAAACAAAAACACTATCTGCTTTATCACTAGAGGGCGCTGCTGTCGACATTCTTGCAGAACGTACAGCAGTACCTCCTAGGGACAATACAGGTATTACCTGCAGAGAGAAACATTAAAAAACAACAAGGGAACTTTTGGTCCATATAGGCTGTTACAGTAAACCAAAACACATTTTAAAAGCAAGTTTTTATCATTCAAATATTTATCAAGCTATCCTTTAAATTAACTGAATCCACCATATACGAAGGCAACCCGTTCCAGAGGCCAACCACCCCTATTTGAAAAAGGAAACTGTCTTAACTTAAGATGACCTTTTTCCCTACCAAAATTTATACTTGTGTCCCCTAGTCCTACAGTTCTCGCCGTTACGTGTCAGTTCTTTTTACACTCTTAAACACCACATAAGAAAACAAGTTTAGATATCTTAACCTATCTTCATATGATAACAGTTCCATCATAATAACCCTTTTCAACAATTCAGTGTCCTGTCTGAGGTAAAGAACCGACTCAACACAATACTCCAAATGTGGCCTAACCAATAACGTATACAATGACATTATAGCCTCTTTTTCAGTTTGTATCTCTATATAAATAAAATAAGAGTATTGTCTGTACATTGCTTAGAATAGTGTACTTTTTGCATATTTTTACGTTTCATACACCAGAGAAGCCGAAACAAGCCTTATCTCAATTTCTGTTTGTCGGTAACGCTCGCGGACGTGTGTTTGTTCGCTTTTCACAGGGAAACGAGTGCACCGTTTTCGATGAAACTTTTTTCTTTGTTTTATAGATGCGTGAGAAGATTATAGGCTACTTGGATTTTTGGAATTCACCTT
>NW_013674454.1:9485-16768 GCF_000517525.1 Limulus polyphemus | reverse complement strand
TTTGTTCTCTTTTCACGGGAAAACGAGTGCACCGTTTTCGATGAAACTTTTTTTCTTTGTCTTATAGATGTGTAAGAAGGTTATAGGCTACTTGAAACTGTCATACGCCTTTTGGAAAGAAAATGGCGGCCGCTCAAAAACCTTCTTTGGTGCGGTTTTGGACGTGATTTTGTTCGCTTTTCACAGGGAAACGGGTGCACTGATTTCGATGAAACTTTTTTCTTTGTTCTATACATGCGTGAGAAGATTATAGGCTACTTGGATTTTTGGAATTCACCTTAGGGCTCCGCCCCACGGGTCTTCAAAGTTCCAATGTTATTCTTATAGACATTTTATTGTTTTAATGATTACCATAGTAACAGTGAATACAATGTAAAATTTTGAAAACAATGTTTATTATCTCTATGTTGGAAAGAAAACAACTACTGCAAAAATTTGTTGCGTCACTCCAGCTGTCTGTGCTTTATTTTGTTTATATTTTGGCAATATTTATTGCTTTTAAGGTTATATTTCTTTTGCTTTTAAGGTTATATTTCTTTGCTAAGGGTCGCTCGCCCGTCCACTCGGCATTGCTCTTTTGCGCTTGGCTCGCGAACTGCGTTCTTTCTTATATATATATATATTTTTTTTATGAACACTATCCTTGGAGTTTAAAAACTATATGTAACCTGCTCAAGAGTCAGATCTTCTCGCAGCCTATTTATCCATGCCCCAGGTGGACGTACTTCCAATGTCGTCTATCAAGAGGCTCTTCGGTAAATAAAACTAATTTTTTCACAGATGTGTGATACACTACAAACACACAAGTACAACTCATCACAATTTGACATTTTCCGTTTTTTCTAAGTGACACAGTTAACACATGGTCCACAGTATCTTTTGTTAACTTATATTTAATTGTTATAATAATGTACAAGTAATTTGTTTGTTAATTGTTAAATTAATGTATTATTTATACACACAACCCGTACGAAGGACGGGTACACACAGCTAGTTCAATAATAAAGACAACTAGAACGAAATAAGCATTCTCTACCACGTGATATGTAATACCTGCACATATGCAGAATGAATTACGCGTTTAGGTTAATACTAAATCAATATAAGAAGGTAGAAACGTACGGTTTATTTACGTATCGCATTATTTTACGTCGCTGGGTTTATTTGTCGGAATTATGTTGAACTCGCGGTTGTAAAACTACAATTGTGACATGTACAGAATGTCGGTAATATTGATAATTCATAGAATATTACTATATAGTTTTAAAATTCCAAATTAGATAAGATTCTTTTGATAACGATGAAACTTTAAATTTGAAACGTTGATAAATTAGTTCTCGCACATTTAGAAATATTTACCAAAGTATTAGTTGTTAAGGGGGGGGTATTCCCCCACCACCACTTCCCTAATTTACTCTTACGTACATAGAGCAAATTTATTATGTATAACAAGAAATCTCGTTCGCACGCGCACTACCGTTTTAGGGAATATTTTTTCTTCTTGTAATCCCTTTAACTATGTTTTGTTATACTAATGGTACTACTGCACTAAATAATTATTTATTTAATTAAATAATGCTGAAAATAAGACAGAATAATAACATATCAAAAGGCAGAAATTGTCCAATAACTATCACAGTTTTTCTGGTTTTCTAACTATGCCAGAAACATGAGAAATTAAGCAAAGCTGGTCGATATGTTTATCGTGGGAACAAAAGCAAAACTGAAACCGACACTAACGTTGTCTGTTGAGAAAAAATAAAAGTAGAATAATACACCGTTTCAAATGCGAAACTCTTGGTTTTCTGTTGTTATACATAATATAAGATTTAAAGTCAGAGTAAACTACTGACAAGTTCTGAAAGGGAGGATTGACAGGTGGGCGTAGCAAGAAGGTTCTGATTTTCTATTTTATAGCTCTGTAAATAACTAAGATTGAAGGCTATAAATATTATACTTTGCCTGAGTGATGACAATATTATACTGCCCCTCGCAAAAGGGTTAAAAAGAGACTTAGGCCTATCTTTCTCAGAAACGTTGATAAATAAGGTCTTCAGAACAGTTATGCGGTAAGCAGTTGTGACAAGCACGAAATTGTTGAGTATCAAGCTGTCTTCGGCGCTTTAACTTTTAACTCAGTACTTGTTGCGAGCTTGGTATCTTTAAACTATATATTTTACTGTTGTTAATTGTTACATGAAGTTGGTGTTCTGCATACATGTGTAGACACATAAAGTCTTACTATTGAGGAAAGGGATATTCTGAAAATTATACAAAAACCCATGTAAATCACAGGATTCTCATGAAGACGAATCTATCAAGTGAGAAGTGCCAAAGGGCTCAAGATGAGGACCCAACAGAGGATAGACTATTGAATCAAAGAGGCATTGTGGATACTTCTGATCAAGAACATGAAGCTATATTGGGTGAATTAGACGAGCATCACCAGTGGAAAATCAGCTCTACCTAGGCCAACTCTTGCAGTAGGTGGTCCGGCTGATCGACATATCCAGAACGCCCGACAATGGACCAATTCAACCTGGTCTTAATAAACCCTTTCGCCCCGGCATGGCCAGGTGGTTAAGGTGCTCGACTCGCAATCTGCGGGTCGCGGGTTCGAATCCCCGTCCCACCAAACATGCTCGCTCTTTCAGCCGTGGGTGCGTTATAATGTGACGGTCAATCCCACTATTCGTTGGTAAAAGAGTAGCCCAAGAGTTGGTGGTGGGTGGTGATGACTAGCTGCCTTCCCTCTAGTCTTTCACTGCTAAATTAGGGACGGCTAGCGCAGATAGCTCTCGTGTAGCTTTGCGCGAAATTCAAAAAACAAACAACAACCCTTTCGCTTTCCAAATACTTATGGACGAAAATTCATACCTGAATGGTATGAATATTGGCTTGAATATTCTTCATCTACTAACAAAGTTTACTGTTTTATCTGTCATCATTTTACTACAGGCGCTAAATATCAAGGTGAGCAAGCTTTAGTGTCTGAAGGATTCAATACAGGGAAAAAGTGTACAGATGAACCTTCAAAAAACAATAAATTTCTCAAACACAAGCAGTCTGATTCGCGTTTGAACAACTCGTGCAAATATAATGCTTGTTTATAATCAAAGCTTTCTGAGAAAAAGGTAGCGGACTACGCTAATGAAATTCACCGGCTGATTGTGGAGAAAAAAATATGGAGTACATCAAAATACTTGTAGATACGTTGACACTTAAAACTATTTAAAACGTAGCTCAGATGGGTTGTCGTGAAGGAGACACAGCTGAAAATAAAGGAAACTTTTTTGGAAATATTAAGCTTCTTAAAGACTTATTCCCAGATCGTAAATGAACAATTGTGTGAAGGACTTAAAAATGCCAAACATACGCCCAACAGTGTACAAGATGATAATTGTAACCACAGTATATAATGTACCATTTTGGATATCCTCAGTGACCACAGTGTACAAGATGCCACTTTAGATATCCTCAGTGACTACAGTGTATAAGATACCATTTTGGATATCCTCAGTGACCACAGTGTACAAGATGTCACTTTAGATATCCTCAGTAACTACAATGTATAAGATACCATTTTGGATATCTTCAGTGACCACAATGTACAAGATGCCACTTTGGATATCCTCAGTGATCACAGTATATAATGTACCATTTTGGATATCCTCAGTGACCACAGTGTACAAGATGCCACTTTAGATATCCTCAGTGACCACAGTATATAATGTACCATTTTGGATATCCTCAGTGACCACAGTGTACAAGATGCCACTTTAGATATCCTCAGTGACTACAGTGTATGAGGTACCATTTTGTATATCTTCAGTGACCACAGTGTACAAGATGCCACTTTGGATATTTTCGGTGATATAATTTTGGATAAAATTAATGAAGAAATAAGAGAAGCTCAGTATTTTTCAATTTTATTCGATGAAACTAAAACCCTATCCATTAAATAGAAGACAACTTTGATACTTTAATGATTCAGAAGTTCATGAAGAGTTCTTGGTTTTGAAGTTGCTAATGAACTCGACGCAGCATCGTTGACAAAATAAATTGTGGATAAGTTAAAAGATAACGAACTTGATGCCACAAATCTGATTGATTAAGGATATGAGATCACCGCCGTCATGAGCGGCAAGTGCTCTGGGGTTCAACAGAAAATAAGACAAATCGTTCCTCAATCCATCTAGATGCATTGTTTTTCTCATCGTCTTAAGTCATCGTAAAAAGTGTGAAATCTGTTACCCCTGTGGCTAACTTTTTCTCAACGCTTCAGACTTGCTACAATTTTTAAATGATTCTAATGTTCACACACAGTGGATTACTTTCTAAAAAAGAAAATACATGCACCCAAATAAAAAGCCCGTAGAATTTAAAACAATGTCGGAAACACGATGGGCTTGCCAGATGCGTGCTGTAAGTGCTATTGTAACAAGGTTGGACTGTTTTATTAAATTTCTGCGACATGTTGACATAAGTGACAGCAATCGAGATCGTGTATTAAATGCACGATCCACAACTTGACCAGACATTTATATACTGTACGCTATTTCTGAACGACATCTTACGTGAAGCAAAAGGAGTGTCAGTTATGTTGTAAAGTTCCGAGTTAGATTACTTGAAAGCAGCAGAGAGTCTTCTAGCATGGTTGCAAACCTACAGATGTGACGAAAATGCTGCATATTATTTACCTCGTTATTGTGACATCGATACAATAAATGATCTGAAATATTATCGTCGGCGTCAGTTACAGAGCTCCACGCCTTCAAACACAGATGACTATATAGTTCTAACCAACTTTGGGAAGCGGGACGCCATACGAAATGCATCTGATATGAAACAAGCTATCCTGATTCCAACCATTAATAGTTTCGTTGGAGAACTAAACAAACGATCCAGTGGGAAAATCGCCAAATATTCCTCGATTTTGAGACTATTAAACCTCTTGCAGCCCATTATAGGCTGAATTTTAATACTAAACGAGTTAGCTTTTTTTTGTTATTATTCAGTGAATCCACCTCTTTAAAAAATGAACAAATGTTGACTATCGCAATATAATGATAAAATAACAGTTACATCATCATTTGAAATTATTACAATTAGAAGTAGAATATTCCTAAAATTTCATTTCCTAGGTAAGTTATTTCTATTAATGTTTTATCTATTTAATATTCTATATACAAAGTTTCAAAACTACTCAACAGATGGCACAGGTTACTTTCATATGAAATATTTATTATTACTTACGTAATAATTTATAAACCACTCCAATGCTTTATTTTGATAACTTTTCGTAATGGAAGAATTTCATTAGCCCTTATTAAAAATTTGAGATTGCATTTTAAACGTTTTTAACACAAAAACATAAGAGAGTGCTAAACTAACTATAAAACTATATTTCAGTGTATTCTTTGATATATTGTTTAGGCAGAGTATTAACGATGAAACTTTGTTGAATGGACAGCAAATGCCAGTTGTAGAAACACAAGTGTAAGTTTCGAAAGACTTTCGAACATATTTCAGGGTCTTTCAAATATGCATTTTCATTAGAATCTATTCTTGTATTATCAAAGTACATGACAATATAATTGTATGTCGGATATCTCTTAAAATGATAAAGGTTTAGAAAAAATTACTTTTACACTCCAGATAAATATAAAAGAATATATTTTTATTTCAACCAACGTTTCGCCTTTGCGGCTTCATCAGAGTTAATATACACCGAAAACAAAGGTTACCTATGCAAAACAATTTATTTGATAAAGAAAAGCAGTTCCATTTTAATGTTTTGTGCAAATTTTCATCTTAAAAATCATTATTTAAAAAATTGTTAATAATATAAACAATAACTATTATGCAAGATAAAAAATTAAAAGTTTGTTCGTGCCGTGACCAGGATTCGAACCTGGGTTATTGCGGCCACAACGCAATGTCCTAACCACTAGACGATCACGGCTACTGCAAAATTTTATCCAAAGTTGTATTATAAAAAAATTATAACATTTATATTTTATATATAAAAAATGTTTTAAAAAAATAGTATTAACATTGGTTTATTATTAATAATTATATAAATTTTATAGTAAGTTTTATATTTACTACAAGTTGACATTTTGTGGAAAATTAGTTGAAATATTTTATAATGACAATTTTATCCAATAAAATGTCCGTTTTGATGATGTGGCTTACTCAATCAGTTCAACGCGGTCGAAGTTGCAAGTCGTCAAATGCTGTCCAATAATTCTAATCATTTAGCTAGAATTTATAGATTCAATAAGGATTTCAATTATTGTTCTTGACAAAAGTCAACTTTAGGTCAATCTAAAAGTACCGTTAAAGGTATTTAAGTACAAGAAACACATTAGAAATATTTCTTTAAGTCGAAGTAGAGGTACTAATTCATTGTTTCAGCACGAGAAAGGTACGAAACGCTTATGTGTGGGTCTATAAGTTGTGTAAGTCTTCCGAATCGGTGTATGCGCATGTGTATGATTTGGCGCGATATTTATGAACAGCGTTATTTAAAACACTTTATTTTTATATTTAACAATGCTTATCTGATATTTTATCCACACAGGTTCACGGTGATTTAAGCTTTTCGAAATGGAGCAGACAGCTATACAGGACCTAAAACCTGGAATGAAAAATTTGAATATTACGTTTATTATATTGGAAATAGGTAAGTTAATTAAACAAATAACCTAATGTTCCATAAGTTCGGTAATACACCATAACTACATCACGTACAAGATTGTATACACGTAATAGACGGATAAACCAGGGAGGGGGTGTAATTCTCCAAGTCTGTGCCTGTTAAAAATTGTAAACTGCCATACACTATGCCCACGTTTTACCATCTATATTTTATTTTTAAGAATCTCTCCATTCAAAATCTGTACATGCTCATTTCTTGGGGTCATACCACTGAGCCCCATAGTATTACCATGTTTTAGGCACCATAGCTCCACCTCCCCCGATAATTTTTTCTTAAGTTGCAAGTGTCTAAAGATAATGAAAGTTAATTATTAAGTAATACATAAATAGATTGTATGTTAAGTCATACTTCAATCAAAAAATGAGTTGATCTTAATAGTTTCATACTTTTAAAGTTTTATTTATTAATATAATAGCGTTGATTATTGCTAGTGAAAGTAACTGGGATATTATTTTTTTTACAAGTGCATGTGATAATTATTTGTCATTATTTTCAAATTGAATTATTACTAACAACTTGAATGAAATCCTGATTTACTAAAAACGTATATATATATATA
>NW_013674454.1:6891-8654 GCF_000517525.1 Limulus polyphemus | reverse complement strand
ATTGATTATAGTTCTTGAATCTTTCCTCAAAACATTTTAATTAGTTTTAATTCCTTTAAGTTATAAGTTTATTAGAAGTATTGATACATTTTTTGATATTTGTTTCTGAAAGGATAGGATTGTATAGTGAATACTTCCTGCTATAAAATATGATAGGAGAGAAATACTGATCACTTGAAATAATCAAGAAGAAGTTAGTATAGCTAGATGTACTTGTGCAGAATCCCAAAAACTCTTCTCTTTCAAGAGTAAATAAAACCAAAATTAAGAGTAACCAATATTTCATGCTTTTGAAGTTCATATGTCATAGTGTACAGAATGTATATTTCTTGTGATTCATGGCATGCACATATTTTACTGATGTTTTGATAGTACAAATTACAGTGTTAAGTGTCCCTTATGTGATATCATTTTAGTGTTTACTGATTGACTGACAGACAACACACTACAAGGTGTGAGTGGTTAAAACAGGTGACCCCTCCTGTAAACTAATCGCTTTTTTAAATCTCAAATAATTACCAATCGGCAAAAAAAAAAAGAGAAAAATCTGGATACACAAATTTTCAGTCAAGTGTGTGGTTATGTATCGTATCTGAGAATGAAGATAATCTATAGTCTGTTGAATAAAGATTTTTTCTTATTTTGTGGATTAGATATTCAAAACCACCTCAATCATTTGTTTTTGTGAACACACTTAATCTCAATAGTTTGAGTAACTACACATCATTTAAGTAGAAATATGGCTTTATGTGAGCTACACACAGAGAAAGTAAATGGATATTTTTGTTGTGCTACAGGTCAGCCAATAACAACCAAAGAAGGACACGTGGTCCGGACGTGTAAAGTGGCAGATAGGTCAGCTTCTATCAATATTTCAGTGTGGGATGAACCCGGCCTCCACATACAACCTGGAGATATCTGCAAGCTAACAAAAGGGTCAGTCATCAGAAACTTCCGATCATAATATTCTTTTCAAATAGAGAAGGCTAGTCAGCTTTCCATCTTCTTTAAGAAACCACTTAACTAGTGACAACTCTTCTTCTGAAAGGCCCTACTACTGGAAAAAAAAAACTTTGTTAGCACTGGATATGGGTTCTTAGAACACCTAGCAACTGTTTCAAGACTTCAAAATCAGCTTTAATTTGACAAGACCAATAACATAAACCAAAACTAATAGTAACTTAGATTTTTAATAAGAAAGAAAATTTTAACATTATAAGTTCAGTTATTTATGTATGGCAAAAATAATTTTTTTTATTTAAACAGATTTAAAAAAAAGAAGGTGACTGAGACATCCTGGCTCAGCTGCTTTTAACAGCAGGCTGATCACATGGGTGTTTAATTATATTAATTTGTAAAATGTTTCTAACGAAACATACACGAGAGTTTACTAAGAACAGCTGCAATGAAGATATTCAAAAAATAATTTTTCTTAAACTATCAAACTATCATTGTAGTTATGTATATTTATAAGAAAGTTGTGTGTATTAACACACTTAGTACCATTCTATAGGCAGTGATGTGTTAAACAGTACCATTCTGTTGGTGGCAATGTGTTAAAATAGCTAGTACCATTCTGTAGGTGGTGATGTGTTAAAACAGTTAGTATCATTCTGTAGGTGGTGATGTGTTAACACAGCTAGTACCATTCTGTAGGTGATGTGTTAACACAGCTAGTACCATTCTGTAGGTGGTGATGTGTTAACACAGCTAGTACCATTCTGTAGGTGGTGATGTGTTAAAACAGCTAGTGTCATTCTGTT
>NW_013674454.1:0-5891 GCF_000517525.1 Limulus polyphemus | reverse complement strand
AGTACCATTCTATAGGTGGTGATGTGTTAAATGGTACTAACTGTTTTAACACATCATTACCTACAGAATGATACTAGCTGTTTTAACACATCACCACCTACAGAATGATACTAGCTGTTTTAACACATCACCACCTATAGAATGGTACTAGCTGTGTCAACAGAATGGTACTAACTGTTTTAACACATCACCATCAACAGAATGGTACTAGCTGTTTTAACACATCACCACCTACAGAATGGTACTAGCTGTTTTAAAACATCACCACCAACAGAAATGGTACTAGCTGTTTTAAAACATCACCACCAACAGAAATGGTACTAGCTGTTTTAAAACATCACCACCAACAGAAATGGTACTAGCTGTTTTAACACATCACCACCAACAAAAATGGTACTAACTGTTTTAACACATCACCACATACAGAACGGTACTAACTGTTTTAACACCTCATCACCTACAGAATGGTACTAGCTGTTTTAACACATCACCACCTACAGAATGATACTCGCTGTTTTAACACATCACCACCAACAGAAATGGTACTAGCTGTTTTAACACATCACCACCAACAAAAAAACACATCACCACCAACAGAAATGGTACTAACTGTTTTAACACATCACCAACAGAATGGTACTAGCTGTTTTGATGGTGATGTGTTAAAACAGTTAGTACCATTCTGTTGATGGTGATGTGTTAAAACAGTTAGTACCATTCTGTTGGTGGTGATGTGTTAACACAGCTAGTACCATTCTGTAGGTGGTGATGTGTTAAAACAGCTAGTATCATTGTGTAGGTGGTGATGTGTTAAAACAGTTAGTACCATTCTATAGGCAGTGATGTGTTAAAACAGTTAGTACCATTCTATAGGTGGTGATGTGTTAAAATAGCTAGTACCATTCTGTAGGTGGTGATGTGTTAAAACAGTTAGAACCATTTCTGTTGGTGGTGATGTGTTAAAGCAGCTAGTACTATTCTGTAGGCAGTGATGCATTAAACAGTACCATTCTATATGTGGTGATATGTTAACACAGCTAGTACCATTCTATATGTGGTGATATGTTAACACAGCTAGTACCATTCTATAGGTGGTGATGTGTTAACACAGCTAGTACCATTCTATAGGTGGTGATGTGTTAAAACAGCTAGTACCATTCTGTAGGTGGTGAGGTGTTAAAACAGCTAGTACCATTCTGTAGGCGGTGATGTGTTAAAACAGTTAGCACCATTCTGTAGGCAGTGATGTGTTAAAACAGTTAGTACCATTTCTGTAGGTGGTGATGTGTTAAAACAGCTAGTACCATTCTGTAGGTGTTGATGTGTTAAAACAGCTAGTACCATTCTGTAGGTGTTGATGTGTTAAAACAGTTAGTACCATGCTGTAGGTGGTGATGTGTTAAAATAGCTAGTACCATGCTGTAGATGGTGATGTGTTAAAATAGCTAGTACCATTCTGTAGGTGGTGATGTGTTAAAATAGCTAGTACAATTCTGTAGGTAATGATGTGTTAAAACAGTTAGTACCATTCTGTAGGTGGTGATGTGTTAAAACAGTTAGTACCATTCTGTTGATGGTGATGTGTTAAAATAATTATGTGATGCATTGTTGAAATTAGTAAGGTACTTGAAGTAAACAATTCTAGAACTTATATTTTGATAAGTATCCAAACTTGGTTTAGCGACATAATAGTCTGTGTTAAACCTTAAATATAGTCTAACTAAACAATGTGAAGGCTAAGTTATTACCATGGGTATAGATTGCGGGCAATCTATACCCATGGTAATAACTTAGCCTTCACACAAAATTTGTGTGAAGGCTAAGTTATTACCATGGGTATAGATTGCATTTGTGTGAAGGCTAAGTTATTACCATGGGTATAGATTGTGTTTGTGTGAAGGCTAAGTTATTACCATGGATATTAATACATGTCTTGCAAATGTAATTAATTGGTTTTGTATTTGCCCTTGTTCAAACCATTTTATTTTAAGTTAAACACTTTATTTAAGGACTGTAGCTGTAATGTACAATCATTTAATTTCAAACATATTTTCAATTAGTTATTTACAATTTGTTTGATTCTTTTCTAACTAGTTATGCATCTTTATGGAAAGGCTGCCTTACACTATACACAGGGAAAGGAGGAGATATTCAGAAGATTGGAGAGTAAGATGACTGATGTATTTTTCCTTGTGATAGATTTCAGTAATGTGTAGCAGTTTTAGGAGATAACTCCCACCTTAATGATATAAAAACTGTGTAATATAACTTCATGTTTTATATTTTGGGTTACATTTTTTATGAAGTAAAAATAGTTAAAATTTTTTATGAGTTGGACAGATTATTCTGAAAAAAATCGAAAGTTCAATGTTATTTGATCCCAAGGTATTTAGAGTTGATTCATTATTTTGTTTGTGACAGAAATAATTAAATGGTTTAGGTTTTTATTTTGTAGGTTTTGTATGTTATTCTCCGAAACTCCTAACATGAGTGAACCAAATCCAGAATACATGCAACAGATTCAAGTTAAACTGGTGAGAAATACTTAATAATTGACTTTTTTATTTGTGAATTTGTGAACAATAAAACTTGTGAAATAGTATGAAAATTAGACTGGTTTGTAAATTTGGATTTAGTCTATTTGTTTCTGTTTTGAAAGATTTAATTCACTGGTAATTATCTTTAACATCACGATACTCATGGACAGCTTCATACAACTTTGTCATATATTAGATAGTTGATTCTTAGAAAGTCTTCAGCCCAAACAGTTCAGAAGAGTTAGAGGGGATCTGATTGAAGTGTTTAAGATTGTTAAGGGAATTGATAATGTTGATGTATTATCTTTTTCTGTTCTTAATGGTGAGAACAATATGGTCAGAGAACACAAGTATAAATGTTGGTTTGGTAGGAGTCATCTTCAGCTATGACAGTTTTATTTTTCTAACAGGGTAGTTGGCCTTTGGAATGTGTTACCTTTGGATGTTGTGGATGCAGTTAATTTAAAAGAGTTTTAAGGAAAAGTTTAATAGATATTTGAATGATAAGGGTTAGCTTTGAGTAATATAATGGATGGGGGACATCTTGTTAGGACCAACAGGTTCCTTTTTGTTCTTAAATGTTATATATATATATGTGTGTGTGTGTTGTTGTTGTTAAGGAAATATTTCTGTAACATTTCCATTTTTTTTAATGTATTATTTGATAAAACTTTTTCATTTTTGTCAATACTGGTCAACAGTTTTGTTGGAAGGATTTTAAGGTTGAAACTTACTGGAGTTTGTAACTACTACAGTTTGATATTTGCTACAATTAATAACTAATGTAATTGACACCTTTTTTTTTGCATTAAGTATGCGATAAATGTTTCGCTTAACACCCTTAACTTGTAAGGTATTAATATTTTTCAGGATTCTAAAACTTTTGTTTCAGTTTTTGTTCAGTAGAATTATACTTCATACATTTGACTAAATCTGAAAGTTATTCTGTAAATTTTATAAAAGTACTTTTTTTTGTGGTGTGCAACAGCAAGGAGGGGAACAACGTAGGTCACCAACTCTACAACAACCAATCACAACAACACAGACAGTTATAACACAAGGGATGACACCAACAGGTAATTTTTAGCTTTTATCTAACCAGTTTCACTTTATCAGTAGATTCTGTAAATCAGTCTGTGGTGTTACCTGCTTACTTCAGTTACAGTGATGTTGCCCGCTTGCTTTTGGTTACAATGACGTTATCTTACCTACTTGCTTTCAGTAGATTCACATTTTTAAAGATTAGTAGGGAGGGGGATTGGATAGGAATTTTACCCTAAGATTGGGAAGTTTGGTCTTCTTTATATTTTAAAAGTTGTAACTGGTTATGAACATGAAAGCAAAATCTATCTATCGTTAATTATTTGGAAAAATTGTTGGCCATTTTATTAATTTAAAAAAAAATTGTCACTAACTGGAATGGAAAATAAAATTGCTTAAATACTGTATAACAAATGAACATTTTATCTGTATGTGAAATATACGTTTATTGCAAATTAAGACAGGAAATTTGGATATTTAGTTTATTGTAGAAAAATGAAATACTTTTATTGAGGGAATAATAACTTGTTTTATGTACTTTAGATTGTAAAATTGGTTCTCTCTGAAGAAAGTTTCAGTTATTAAGATAGTTTCATGTTAATAAGACATTAACAATATTATATTTCATAAATAATAGTAATGTTTTAGATTTCGTTAGTTCACTGTTTTTCTTTTTTTTTATCATAGGTAATGGGTTAGCGGGTCAACCATCTTTTAACCAGCGTGGACCTCGACCATCAGTTTTTCACAACAATCAGCCTGCTAGAACACAAATTTTTATTGTTAACCATAACAACGGTACTAACAGTAAACCCCGACCCAGCAGGAGATAGTTACAAAGTCGTAGAAATCGGTTTATATCATAAAGTTTATGTGAAGAAGTTGACAAAAAGAAACATAATATGGATTAGTGGGTTGAATGGTTTCGGTTTGTCTTCCAAACAATGGGCTGTGATTTAGAACACTCCCTTTAGAATGAGGAAACTTGTATAACTGGAACACATTCTAGAGTTACTTTAATTCTTGTTTTTCAGAATGTACAGATGTATTTTTATGTTTTTACATGTATACATACCTTAACAACACTCTTTATAACAACATCATGCACAGCACGTGTGGTAAAGAAACCTTAGAATATCGATCAGGACTAAGCCTTGTCCTAAGAATTTCAGTTGGCCTAAAAGTCATGAGAACCAATTAATAGCTTGTCTGGTGTCTGTAGGATAAGATTTCCAGTTTTCTTACTTCAGAATCTTCAGTGACAGCCAGAACTTAGGAGCTGAACTGTGATGGTTATTTTTATGTTGTTTGTATTTTTCATCTCAATCATGTTTTAGAAATTTATGAAACAATTTAGTTCAAAAAAAAAGAAGAAAATAATTGAACAACTGATCATGATTATTTCCCAGTTTCTTGAAAAAGAAAAACGATGTTGTGTGTTTCAGAGAAAAAAAGGAAAACCAAGATTCATGAAATTTCCTTTTTTAAGTAAATAAGAGTTATTGTAATCCCTGCATATTATTCAAGTTGTAATGATTTAAAAATTTATGTCAGAAACTAGTGTTTCTTCTTTTGGTATCAACCGTTCTCAAGCAAAACAATTATGTTCTTAGGAAATCTGTTTGGACTCGGTTTGCTGTAGGTTTAGACGAGATGTACATAGGAACACACAAGAATAGGGTACACTTCATATGACCGTATGTATGGTTGAGTAAGCTTGCTGTAATCATGCGACAAGCTTCAGATTAATATGTAGAATAAAGTACAGGTGTTTCGTACAGTTCTTCAGATGCAGGACTAATAACTTAATAAACCAAAATTTTTATCAAAGCTTTAATACAGTAGGTTTTTCTTTTTGAAACTTGAAATTTCATTTCCTGATTATTGAGATAAAACTGCACTTATTAACTTTGCAGTTTCTGTTTCTTCTGATTTGATTTTAATCATCTTGAACTAATTACCTGAATTGAAAGAAGATAGAAAGCAAGTTACATGTGTGGAGTTTCAATAAGCAGTGACAATGTTGACTTTTTTTTTGTTTGCTTAGAAGATTTTCTATTTTCATATAAACATATTATATGTAAAGTAAGCTTGCAACAAAACAATTAATAATTAACAATCTAAATGTTCAAGATGAGACAGGTATCCACGAGCTGCCATGGGTTTCATTGAAGTCTTGTTAACAAGATGATACAGGTATCCACTAGCTGCCATGGGTTTCATTGAAGTCTTGTTAACAAGATGATACAGGTATCCACTAGCTGCCATGGGTTTCATTGAAGTCTTGTTAACAAGATGATACAGGTATCCACT
>NW_013674453.1:30990-31550 GCF_000517525.1 Limulus polyphemus | reverse complement strand
TGTTCTTTAGCACCCTAATAGAACACTCGACACATCTCAAATACGTACTCTAATACACTAACAGAACACTCGATACACATATAATACGTACTCCAGTACACTAGTAGAACACTCAGTACATTTGAAATGCATAGCTTAGTACACCAGTAGAACACTCAGTACATTTGAAATACATAGCTTATACACCAGTAGAATACTCAGTACGTCTAAAATACCTACTCCAATACACTAGTAGAACACTCAGCACATCTAAAGTATCTACTCCAATACACTAGTAGAACACTCAGCACATCTAAAGTATCTACTCCAATACACTAGTAGAACACTCAGTATGTCTAAAATACCCACTTCAATACACTAGTAGAACACTCAGTACGTCTAAAATACCTACTCTAATACACTAGTAGAACACTCAGTACGTCTAAAATACCCACTCCAATACACTAGTAGAACACTCTGTACGTCTAAAATACCTACTCCAATACACTAGTAGAATACTCAGTACATCTAAAATACCTACTCCAATACACTAGTAGAATACTCAGTACATCTAAAATACC
>NW_013674453.1:27689-30088 GCF_000517525.1 Limulus polyphemus | reverse complement strand
TGTAGTTTTTAGTTTGAATGGAGTATATGGATCAGTGTTAGTTATCGCGTATGTTCAATTATTCCATCGATTAGCCGTTAATTTTTAAAAGTAAGTTTATTTTTTGACGTAGCGAGGTATTTCCGTATTATAATACGACCCTTCTGATATCAAATATAAGAGATGCTTGAATTACGAGAATATTCACACCTTTCTTTTCTTGATTAGACGAGAATAAAGTATTTCCAACACAGAGATTTCACTTTCGTGATAAAATTGTTTTCGTCACCTTCTTTGCTTGTTTAGCGTAAAACTACATTGTATGTTATCTGCGTTCTGATTAGCGCGGGGAATCGAGTTCCGAACTTTCGTGTTGTAAGTCTGCTCCATCTTAACGAAGTACTTTGCTAGATTTTCTAATGGTCTGTAAGGTTTACACAAATATTTCGACAAATTTATGTTACATCTAAATTTTACTCCCCATTGGCTTATCGGTAAGTTTGAGTGGTTATATCCAAAATTTTGTGTTCGATATCCGCAGTGGGCACAGTGCAAATAGCCCATTGTGTAGCTTTGCACCTGAACATACAAATAAGTGTTAAAATTTAAACAGTGGGTGAAATATGTCAATAAAGCCCATTATTTAAGCTAGTAGCTGATGAAAAAGTATTTTTATATATTTTATTCAATATTAATGTCCTTAATAAATGTTATTGAAGAGCTGTCTTCTTGTTATCGAAGAGTTCAGGTGTTAGAATAGGTGTCAGAGGTCATCAGGAGCAAATAAATCTTCTGGTGTTGCCGACGCCTGGTGGCAAAATATAAATGTCACTTATCGATTCTCGTAACCTCCTCAAATGAATACTTAAATTACAGAGTTGAATTTTCTAATGAACAACAGTTCATTCTTATTCGGATATTTCATGAGAGATTTTCGATCTTGTCCCTAATCTTCGAAAAATTAACTGAAAACTAATGTTCAAAATCTCTTTTCCTACGAGGACATAAAGAATGCGTTTATTTTTTATTTATATAATGACTTTAAAGTATTTATACAGAAACGATTTCAGTCCAGGATGCCAAGTCCCGTCATGATGTGTATGACAACTGTACATCTTGTTAGTAGTCCTGCAACGTTGCTATAATCGAAATATGTCGTAAGTCTGTCATGTCCAACTTACACCACTCCTTCCAGTCAACTTTCAGTAATCTATTTAGCATATGAGAACAACTGTTTCCCAGCGCCACTTTCAATACCCTAATTTGGATATTAAGGTGATATGTCTTCGTATGGAATAGCGTGAATACCCGTTTCATTCTCCAGCTACTTGACGTATGCTACAATTGCAAGGATGTGTCGTGGAAGCAATTGGTGTACACGTGACTTGTGTCCATTTTCCCAGGCAGAAGTCTTTCTTGATTATGTTGCGTAATGTTGCCTGGGTAAAGAGGAAGGCTTTTGTCGTTGAATTTTGTGATCATGAATTCTCACCTGTTTCAAGACGTTGCACTTTACTGATGTACAACCTGTTGCAGATCTATTTCTCAATCTTGTTCATTCTGGAAAGTACGCGTACGACGCTCGTCTTTACATTGTTAGGGTGATTTAATTTATATTCGAGGTTGTTGTATTTTGTACAGTAATCACTTCATAACCCGCGTTAACCCGTGGCTCTTTCCTTCTTTGACAGTTGATAACGGAGCGAAGCAAACGTCCTTGACTCCCGAACGAAAGGTTTCAGTTACTCTGAGAATTCTGTAATTGATGTCAAATGGGCTAAGATGCATTAAATAATTGATAGTGACGACGTTTTTAGGCCTAGGAAGACATTTCATTTGGAGGCCTGAAGTCATACTTCCTTCACAACAAATAATAACTAGTTTCTTAGTTCCAGTAAAAATTTATATAATATTCAGCAGATATGGCTAACATAAGTTTCTCCGAAACTGCGAATTATTAATCCAGATCAAACTTTCGTTACCTCTAAATCTCAACAATTCGGTATCAATTGATACCAATTGTTTTTTACTTCGATTGCAAAATCGTTATAGTTTTCTAAGTTTTTACTTTCTCTTCAGAAACATTCAAAACATTCTTTATCGTTTGTATGTTTATTTTAGTAGATTATCATAAACAATACAGAAATATTGACTTTAAAGGCTATTTATACGTGATCGAAAGTTAACGAAAAAAGAAACTCGGTTAGAGTAAAATTTATTATACACTTTATGATTTTTTAAGCTCCATTCTAATGGTCCAGGACATTACACCCTTTTGGTTCCATTGCAACTCTAAGACTTATATAGTTTATGGACCACAACATTACACCCTTTTGGTTCCATTGCAACTCTAAGACTTATATAGTTTATGGACCACAACATTACACCCTTTTGGTTCCATTGCAACTCTAAGACTTATA
>NW_013674453.1:26791-27357 GCF_000517525.1 Limulus polyphemus | reverse complement strand
AGACTTTATGGTCCAGGACATTACACCCTTTGGGTTCCATTCTAACTCCAAGAATTATATACTTTATGTTCCAAGGTATTAGATCCTTTGGGTTCCATTCTAACTCCAAGAATTATATACTTTATGTTCCAAGGTATTACATCCTTTGGGTTCCATGACAGCTCAAGTCTTATGCACTTTAACTTTACATTCCATAAGGTCTTAGCAGTTTCAACGTTAAAATTTGTTTTTGTACATTGTGTTCTGTTTGTTGAAAAAGACAAGGTTAAATTATGCCTAAAATTTGTAAACTGCATACTTTTTTCAACCTTTCAAACATTTTCCAAGAAAAGCACCGATCCCCTTAAGAACTATTAATAACTCTTTTATAAGAATGTAAAAATGGTATCAAAAAACACCTTCTACCCCATATTCTGTTGAATATATCGACAAAGTTCAATATTATAGGATTATAAGTAAAGGTTGAAATGCTATCAAATTATTGTTACTAAAAAATTTATATTTGTGAAAAATATATAATCAATGTCAGGGTGATGTAATGTCACCGAAACTAACGAATCTGTAAA
>NW_013674453.1:22879-25791 GCF_000517525.1 Limulus polyphemus | reverse complement strand
TTAGGGTGATGTAATGTCACCGAAACTATCTATCTGTAGAAAAATATATAATCAATGTCAGGGTGATGTAATGTCACTGAAACTAACGATCTGTAGAAAGTTATATGTAGCGTAATAATAGTAATAAGTTATCAAACAACTGTTTATAAGCATAATAAAGAAGTGTTTTTGGAGGGGGAGCATACTACATGTTTCGATAGAACACTGTTCTGTCTTCTTCAAGTATTATCTGAAGACACCTGAAAGACAGAGACCAAGTTCATGTAATATGCTCCCCCCCCAAATAAGTTCATGTAATATGCTCCCCCCCAAATAAAATACTTTATTATATTTATAAATCGTTGTTTGCCAACATATTATTATACTAGCATAATATGCTTACTTACTCAAGTGTGTAGCATAATGATTAAAAGTTATTCCCAAACAACTGTTTAAAAAAGGTTAAGCGAAAAATGTATCTCAGTTTTACTAATGTTTTAGCCCCTCAGTGGCACAGCGGTATGTCTGCGGACTTACAACGCTAAAAACCGGGTTTCGATACCCGTGGTGGGCAGAGCACAGATAGCCCTTGTGTAGCTTTGTGCATAATTAAAAACAAACAAACTAATGTTTTAATACTGTTTCTAAATAGGATGACCATACAGACTTTGACAGCAAATCTTAAAATGCTTGTCTATAATGGGTCATAATGTTGAACAGTCATGTTGAGCATCGGGTCGCCATGTGTGGTATCTACGTGGATGCAAGATGTGTGTGGCACCCGAAGTTGATGAAACACCAAAACTAAACAATTGATAGAATTACGCTAACTAGTCCCTTCGGTTTACGTACACATCATTAGCTGAGAGCCTAAAATTGGGCGGTTTATAATTATGTTGTATATCGATGACAGAAACGGTAGCATCGACGTTATATAGGGTTAATACACGAGGCAATCCGGAACCCGTCTCAACGCTGTGATGACTACGAGTGGGGGCTCGTGACGAGTTGGCCCCACCCGTGATGATTAACTTCTGTCAGGTCCATATGTTTCCACACTTTCACGAAAAATAAACGTTCTTCGAGTTCTGTCTGTGGACCGATTTGTTACACAGTGTTTTAAAGAAGTTGCATTACTGTGGGAGGATCAGCTCGTGGTGTTCTGGCACGAGCTGACACGTGCGCAACATACCTGCCATCATTAATTTGTTTAAAGGGTCTACAGAGCCAAAGGGCTAACGACCCCCTCCCCCTCCACCCTTTTTCTCCGATTCTGTAGCAAGTATGAAAATATATATTTTATGGAAGTGGGCTCTACTCATTGCAACATAATATTTTACTAGTATTACTCAAGCTAGTTTAATAAAGAGAAACATCCGTTGAGTATATTTAAGTTATTTCTAGTGTAACATACTCTCGGAGCACACTGCGTAATCATCTTTCTTGAAGTGATTTATTTTTAAGGCAGGGGTATATGTACATGTAGGCTTGTTTTCAATATTTCATTCATGCATTTGGTTAATGGGAAATATTGTAAATCATGGCTATGGGGATAACCAGTCTTTTGATTTCCTTGAGAGCTAGTCTCTCTTGGTGTTTCGGGGATGTTTTTAGATGTTTTAGATACTAGTATAATCCCAGACCATCCAAAATATAATAGATGTGCACATCTCATGCTGTAGTTTACAGGCCTTTGTTTTCATGCTAGTTTTCAGGCTTTCGTTTTCATGCTAGTTTTCAGGCCTTCGTTTCCATATTATAGCTTATATGACTTCGTTTTCATGTTTTGGTTTACAGACCTTCGTTTTTATGCTACAGTTTTCAGGCTTTCACTGTCGTGCTATAGTTTACAGGACTTCGTTTTCATGCTATAGTTTACAGAAATTCGTTTCCATATTATAGTTTACAGGTCTTCGTCTTCAGATTATAGTTTACAGGCCTTCGTTTTCATACTAGTTTGTAGGCCTTCGCTTTCATGCTAATTTTCAGGCCTTCGTTTTCATATTATAGCTTACAGGACTTCGTTTTCAGGTTTTAGTTTATAGGAATTCGTTTTCATGTTACAGTTTACATGCCTTGGTTTCCATGCTATAGTTTACAGGACTTCGTTTTCATGTTTTAGTTTACAGGCCTTCGTTTTCATATTATAGCTTACAGGACTTCGTTTTCATGTTTTAGTTTATAGGAATTCGTTTTCATGTTACAGTTTACATGCCTTGGTTCCATGCTATAGTTTACAGGACTTCGTTTTCATGTTTTAGTTTACAGGCCTTCGTTTTCATGCTAGTTTTCAGGCCTTCTTTTTAATATTAGTTTGTAGGGCTTCGTTTTCATGTTTTAGTTTATAGGAATTCGTTTCCATGCTATAGTTTACAGAACTTCGTTTCCATGCTACAGTTAACATGCCTTCGTTTCCATGCTATAGTTTACAGGACTTCGTTGAATCCATTCTACGTTTTTAAGCAAGAGATACTTCTGTGTAATATTCTCAAAAGAAATTATCTTGTCTAGTAACAGATTAACACTTAATAGATCCAGAGCTCTATAATATTAGTATCCGTGGTTTCTACCATTACCATCTTGTACCCAAAGTGTTCAACACAGTGAGAAAGATGTGTAACTGTTCTCATGTTGTCTTTGTCTAGCTTTTTGCATCTCAGTCCAAAATATTCTTCAATACTGCCATGTGTTATCAATCCAATCAGTTCTTCAACACTGTCATGTGTTATCAATCCAATCAGTTCTTCAACACTGTCATGTTCCCGAATCAGTGATATCTTTAGGAAGCTCATAATAATGCTCTTTTTTAGGCTTTCCCAAAGTACTAAAAGCATTCGCTATTGTTTACTGGTTGTTCATGAAATCTTTCCATTCAGAAACATTCGGTAAATATTTAAGCTCTTACTGCTACTCCCCCCCCCCTTCTCTTTTTT
>NW_013674453.1:19119-22468 GCF_000517525.1 Limulus polyphemus | reverse complement strand
ATTTGTAAAGAGTAGCCCAAGAGTTGGCAGTGAGTGATGTTAACTAGCTGCCTTCCCTCTAGTCTATCACTTCTATATTCGGGATGGCTAACATGAATAGCCCTATAGTAGCTTTGCAAAAAATTCCAAAAAGAAACTAACAGACAAACAAAACTTCTTTCTTACGTTTCATACTTTCTGAGGGTCCAAAATTTTTATTTATAATACACAAAGTTCTGAAGGTCCGTAATGAGCACATGACATTATTGTACACATTTTGTGAATATAACTGTTGCAACTCAGATAATGAAAGAAATCCTTCCAAGTGATTAGTTTTTCTGAATGAAAACAATAACAGCTATTCAGATGAAGGTTGACAAGTCTTCTAGCATTTTTGTCCATCCGCCATTTTGTTACAGTTTTAGATTAATTATATAGTCGGGTTTATTGGTCTTCTTTATGGTGTACCCTTAGTCAAAGAGAGATGATGGATATGATGTCCATTCATAATTCAGTGTTCCTCTGGTCTTTTTTTTTTGTCTCTCCAAATTTGTGTACAAAGTATAATCTTTTCGAGATTAAGCTTTATAATTCATAAATTATTGTGTACTTTCATTCGAAACAGACTTGCCACTTTTTGCAGAAATGTTTTGTAGTTTTCACCTTTTCTTTTCCTTGAGCTGTCATCATAAGAGTCCTTTTCATGGATGTCCATCACATCATGTAAATCAGCTTTAGTCCCTATAATAACTCTTCAATATTACATTTGAAGAGATTGAGCATGTAGTTCTTCTATAACATCTGTAATGCTTTTCGTTGTAATCACATTCTTCCTTATTTCAGTATTATTATCATCATGGTGACATCCTTGACTTTGACCCATGTGTCCCATGGCTTTTGTCTGCTCTGAAGTTGCAGTTATTATGGCCAATGTTCGCAGGTACTTCTTCATTGCTTTAACCAGTGCCACAGAAGAGGTGTGTTTTAGCTAATATGTTATTGGTCTGCTCAAGGCCCATGTTAATCTAAATGTAATTGAATTTTTCCTTAGTTTGGCGAACTGTGAAATGGATATCACTGAATGCCTGATATACAGATAGTGCAGTCTCTAGAAAGTTCTTTATAGTAGTGAGACGATAAGGAAGAAAAGCAACATATTTGTAATGATCAGCTTCCACAGGTATGACAACATTTTCTCAGTTTCCCTCAAATGAGATACTCAAACACCAGGATGCTTTGCTTGGAAGTAGTACTTGAGAATGTTAACAATATCAAACTACAGTTTAGTAGATGGAGATATACAGTGCAAACTTAAATGTCCCATTAAAAAAATTTTTTCTGAAGTGCATCAACAGCACAATATTTTGATGCATTCTCTGAGCCTTTGTCTGAAAGTACCTTCATCAATTCTTCCATGCCAAAGATTCTCTAATGAATCAATGCCCTTATCTTCATCCTCAAATACCTTCCCATAAAATACAAATACAACTACCTGAGTACAACAGTTAGCTCTCAATATGCTATAGGAATCTTTACTTGCTTTCCATATCAGCTTCAACTAAAACACCTTCAATTCCTATTTCTTTCACCAAATGACCTGTGGCTCCCTATGAAGCTCATGGCAAGATGAAGATGAAAACTTCCCATTTGAAGGATTAATTCCAAACACTTCAAGTCTGCTACAATTTCGCGAATTCCTTTGTCACAAGTAGGCAGTGTTAATTATTGTCCATTTTAGCATTGATACAGTAGATAGTTGCTACCTCCACGCCATCAGTGTTTTGAGTGACAGGGACAGACTGACCCATAGCCTGTTTCAGTTATTGTATTGTCTCTCACGATAATCTTGGCATTGAGACATTTCTGCAATCATAAATCAGTGTGGCAAACCTTAACTTATCAAGTGGCCTATCGGCAATACGAAAACATGTGCCAAAGAATGGTTTGTCTTTTATAGCGACCTTGCTTGTTTGTGTGATCAATGGAATGAATAGCTGATTTGATAGATAGGTATCCTTTGAATTTTGACAACAGTCACAAATCCTACACTTATTATTTCTTCATCATCAAATGGGCTATTAGTAAAATATTACTACTGTTGCAGCGTGCAAGTTGGGGAAATCCAAATTATCAGTTGTGCATTTTTCTTTTCAAGTTAATTTGTTCCTCTACTGTTTCTATAATGGTTGTTATGTAACATTGGTTACTATTGTAACGTATGCTGTTCCCTAGCTCCTCGTTTCCTTTGAAATATGAAAAGCATACTAAAATAAATAATGTCATTAGTTTTTACTTTATTCCAATGCTTGTGGAGTTGATATTCTATTTTTACACGAAGTAGGTGTTCCATATTTAAAGCTACACAACAAACAAGATTTGATGTTTCTTTCTGTGGTGCAATCTTAATCTAAAACCCTTTCTTTGTAACATAGTAAACTGATCTTTACATGATGACTATAATAGGTGTTGTAGATATATTTTCTTGATCTTTACATTATGGCTATAATACGTGTTGTAAATTTAATCTATTGATCTTTACATGATTGCTATAATAGTTGTTGAAGATGTAATCTCTTGATCTTTACATGATGGTTATAATAGGTGTTGTAGATGTACTTTCTTTATCTTTAAATGATGGCTATAATACGTGTTGTAAATGTAATCTCTTGATGTTTACATGATGGCTATAATAGATGTTATAAATCTAATCTCTTCATGTTTACATGATGTCTATAATAGGTGTTGTATATGTACTTGATCTTTACATGATGACTATAATAGGTGTTGTAGATGTACTCTCTTGATCTTTCATGATGACTATAATAGGTGTTGTAGGTGTACTTTCTTGATCTTTACATGTATTATAAATAAACTATCCTGATTATTTTGTGAGACGTATAACAGTAAGAGGTCCACTCTCCTGATTTTGCTGGTTTTTAATAAGGGTTATACCTTATTTTGAATTTGAACTAATGAACAAAGTGAATTCTCAGTTATTTGTAGTAAGTGACTCCACATTTTGCACCCACACTGTCTTGAACATAGGTAACATATTTTATAGGAAGTGGCTCGAGGTATCATACACACATTATCTTGAACATAAAATAATATGTTTGTAGTAAGTACGTCGAGATTTCGTACACACTCTCTTTAACGTAAGTAATATGTTTTGTAGTAAGTGGCTTGAGATCTGTTATAACTAATTCTATGAAATTTCATGTTCACCTCCTCGTGGTGGTACTCGTCATCAGTTTTACTGAACATGAATATAAAAATACAGACTCACCTCCTCATGGTGGTACTCGTCACGATTTTTACTGAACATGAATATAAAAATACAGACTCACCTCCTCATGGTGGTACTCGTCAC
>NW_013674453.1:14154-18257 GCF_000517525.1 Limulus polyphemus | reverse complement strand
GCACCATCAGGTTATCATCTTTTTTTGTTCGCTGCAACACAATTTTGATGGGGAAACGTATGCAAATGTAGAAGGTGTTAAAGAGGACATCGACATGTTTTTTTGTTTCAAAGCCAAGTGATTTCTTTAATCAGGGCATTAACAATCTGATTGTAAGAAGGAAAAGCATCATCGATAAGAATGGAGACTATTTCATGTAATAAATGTTTTGTTTTGATATATATAATTTGATTCGGGTTTTTTCATCTAAAAAAAAGATATTAATTTCTTGACGACCTAATACCGTTCTCTAAGTGCTCCTATCTGAGAAAACCTTTACGCAAGTCTTCTAGTCAAAATGTCGTTGCTTTGATAAAAATGCTAACGTACATCCAATCAGTTCTTATGTTTTACAAAACTTGTGTTCGTAGATCATCTAGACAGTAATGTCAAAACAAGTACTTTATACATGTTATCGCGGTGGGTTGTTCTAGTGTTTATTTATACAGATCAGATCAGTTATTTCGTTTTCTCTCCTACCTGGCAATGTTGAGTGTCACACACTTAAGCGAACCGTTTTGTTCACTATTACATAAGCCAGATATCATCTTGGCATGGTTTCAGCAGAGATATTCTTAATAAATGTTAATAACTTAATAATAAATAATTAATGTAATTATTAATTAATTAATAATTATATTAATAATTCTTAATAATTTGTTGTTAATTCTAGTGATGTAATCTATCAATGTGACAAAGTTGAAAATAAACAACAGAACAAAAAGTTATTAAAATGTTCTTAAAATATGAAATTCAAAACAGACACGTTAGTAAGCCAGTTTGGAACGATTGTAGTTAAAGTTTCCCCTGACGTCAATATTTTGAAGAAAAACTACATTCTGTTAACATAATAAACTTCCAATTAGAGACCAAAAATAGCTCATCAGAAACTTACGTTATTTTTTCGCACCTTAGTTTGAGATAATGTTATTTGCTCTAAGCCAAGCGATTTGTTTTTTAATGCTATTGTATCCCTATAGCAAATACTCATACAAAATCTAATCTAAAGTAAGTCACGCCTAACAATACTACTATAAACTCTAGTCAGTTGAATAATAGATAATGTTAAGATTTGGTACCGATCATTAAGCACATTTTTACTTCTTCGCTATAAATCCAGTTCATATACCAAACCGTTTAAAACACGTTACTGTTTAATTTTAAATGATAAATTACACCAGATATTGTTTACATTTTCCGAACATTATATAACGTGTTATATACCGAGAAATATATATAGTTTTAAATATCAGCTGTTTCTTGTGAACAATAGTAATAGGTCTGAAGAAAAACAGGCTGGATTTTTCTTAAACAACGATACTCTGTAGATCTGTAAAACAGCAGATTGGATGTTCGATTTGATCAGAAAACAATACTCTCTAAGTCTGTAAAAGAGCAGTTGTTTCTCATAAGCACTGGTTTCCAAATGTGTATAAAAACGTGGTGGAAATCAGATATTTTTTGTAAAAAGAAACACTCCCTAAGTCTCATTAACATCAGGTTGAATAAACAATAATAGGTCATTGGTTCAAGAATTAACTAAGTCATTCATCGCCTTAGTGTGACAACATTACGATCCCAGGATATGGTATACACAGTATCAGTACTCGACAAAAATCGTGACAAAATTGAAAGTTATGTAAATAAGCTCGTTCCCAGGGTAGGTTATACTGTATCTGTACTACTAGACAAATGTCGTGATATCATTGAAAGTTATGTAAGTAAACTCGTTCCCAGGGTAGGTTATACCATACCTGTACTTGACAGAAATCAGCGATAGCACTGAAAGTTAATTATGATTTTACGTAGCTAATCTTGTTCCCAGGGTAGGTTATACTGTATCTGTAATAGATAAAAATAGTAACAACAATGAAAGTTATGTAAATAAGCTCGTTCCCAGGGTAGGTTATACTGTATCTGTTCTAGACAAAACTCATGGTAACACTGAAAGTTATGTAAGTAAGCTCGTTCCCAGGGTAGGTTATGCTGTATCTGTACTGGACAAAACTCATGATAACACTGAAAGTTATGAAAGTAAGCTCGTATCCGAATTTGTGCTCGACAAAAATAGTGAAAAGATTGTAAGTTATGTAAGTAAGCTCGTTCCCAGGGTAGGTTATGCTGTATCTGTACTGGACAAAACTCATGATAACACTGAAAGTTATGAAAGTAAGCTCGTATCCGAATTTGTGCTCGACAAAATAGTGAAAAGATTGTAAGTTATGTAAGTAAGCTGGTTTCCAGGGTTCGTTATACTGTATCTGTATGAGACAAAAGTCGTGACAACGTTGAAAGTTCTGTAAGTAAGCTCGTTTCCAGGGTTCGTTATACTTTATGTGTACTAGATAAAAATAGTGACAACAATGAAAATTACGTAGCTAATCTCGTTCCCAGGGTAGGTTATACTGTATCTGTACTAGACAAAAGTCGTGACAACATTGAAAGTCATGAAAGTAAGCTCGTTCCCACTATAGGTTATGCTGTATATGTGTACTAGACAAATGTCGTGATATCATTGAAAGTTCTGTAAGTAAACTTGTTCCCAGGGTAGATTATACCATACCTGTACTTGACAGAAATCAGCGATAACACTGAGAGTTAATTATGATTTTACGTAGCTAATCTCGTTCCCAGGGTAGGTTACACCATATCTGTTCCTAACGTCATAGAAACTCACTCGATTGCTTTAAAAGAAAACCAAGAAAGCTTTTCTAATGCACATTGACCTGATGATAACGAGAGTATTTGGTCAGGCTTTGCGAAATGTGTCGGTAGATTTAGAAGGCTGTAGCTTATTGGTAATGTGTTCTGCACTCCAGTTCGATGTATTGGAGAGAAGGAGGAGAGAACAGTTTCACCAGAGAACGTACAAGCTACCAAGAGACTCGATGTCGCCGGTATGTCGTTAGCGGCATCATAATGTCAGAGTTAATCAAGATGAAACAGCCCAGAACGATATGATGACCACTACCTTGGTAGTAGATGAACGAGGCGGGGCCTCGGCAAGTTTCATGTTAACGCAAAACACGCTTGGGAAAACATTAGCTATTGTAGAGCGGGAAATTAATTATTTCGCGGCTTTAGAGGCGGACGCCTGGAGCCAGATCCAATAAGCAGTCATGATTATCTCTCTCCGCTAGAAGGCAAAATATTTCACTCAGAGTCTAATGTAACGTATGGGTTCATATAATCAAAGTAAATGGAAAACTCTGTCTTCACAGTTGGATTTCCTTAACTATACTCTCAGAGATGACCTTCGAGAAACGTTTAATACATTTTATAATAATACAAGCCTTATTTTATTTTGTACCAGGATTATTTTTTAATTTTAACTCATTAGTGCTTGTTTCAAACAACGTAGTTTTCCGCAATGCAAGTTACGTTTACGATTTAGTGGCTAATTTTTAACTACACATATTTCTCTATTAGGCCTACCATTAAAGGATTACAACAATTCCCCAGTATATATACACTAGTTACTGTTCTCTGTTACCTGATAATATAAGATAATACATACCCGTAACTAATTAACTTTAGCACGAAAAAACACAAATTCACCATTGTGTTTAGTCCTTAACACCAGTCATTTTTCTGTTAGATCCACAGGCTAGTAATTAGTCCTTAAGACCAGACAGTATTCTACAATACCTACAGATTAGTGATTAGTTCTTAGCACCAGGCAGTATTCTACAATACCTACAGGTTAAGGATTAGTTTTTAGCACCAGACAGTATTCTACAATACCTACAGGTTAGTGATTAGTTTTTAGCACCAGACAGTATTCTACAATACCTACAGATTAGTGATTAGTTTTTAGCACCAGGCAGTATTCTACAATACCTACAGGTTAGTCATTAGTTTTTAACATCAGACAGTATTCTACAATACCTACAGATTAGTGATTAGTTTTAGCACCAGACAGTATTCTACAATACCTACAGCTTTGTGATTAGTCTTTAACATCAGACACTATTCTACAATACTTACAGGTTAGAGATTAGGCTTTAGCATCAGACAGTATTCTACAATACCTACAGGTTAGAGATTAGGTTTTAGCACCAGAC
>NW_013674453.1:12229-13246 GCF_000517525.1 Limulus polyphemus | reverse complement strand
GTGATTAGTCTTTAACTATCAGACACTATTCTACAATACTTACAGGTTAGAGATTAGGCTTTAGCATCAGACAGTATTCTACAATACCTACAGGTTAGAGATTAGGTTTTAGCACCAGACAGTATTCTATAATACCTACAGGTTAGTGATTAGGTTTTAGCATCAGACAGTATTCTACAATACCTACAGGTTAGAGATTAGGTTTTAGCACCAGAGAGTATTCTATAATACCTACAGGTTAGATATTAGTTTTTAGCACCAGACAGTATTCTACAATACCTACAGGTTTGTAATTAGTCTTTAACATCAGACAGTATTCTACAATACCTACAGGTTAGAGATTAGGTTTTAGCACCAGACAGTATTCTATAATACTTACAGGTTAGAGATTAGTATTTAACACCAGCCATGATTCTACAATACCTACGGGCTAGTGATTGGTTTTAACACCAGAAAGTATTCTACAATATAAAACAGGTTAATGATTAGTTTTAAACACCAGACAGTGTGGAAGAATATGATGTAAACATTAGCAAGGCCTGTAAATGCTTATATTTATGTTGTAGCAACTACTACCGTTGTTAACTTTGCTCTTAAATTTTAATAACATGTCACATGAAATCAATAAAGATACTTGAAATATAAACAACACTGTGGTTTTGATAGCAGCTTAAGTTGCTGTATATTCAAATCATAAAAATATTACAAGAGTTGTTAAAGACATCGAGGTATTTTGTGAAATAAGAAACAGTTTAATTACTGTGTTAAGATGTTGCTAAAGTTGTTAAAGATATTTTCTTAGAAGTCCAAATGACAGACATTGTTGTAGTTGTTAAAGTAACAGATATTGTTATAATTGTAAAAAATTACAGCTATTGTTATATATGCTAGTTACAGACCTACGCGCAGTTATAGAAATTACCGACATTGTTTTAGTGGTTAAACTTACAGACATTGGTGATGATTATAAACTTACAGACATTGTTGTAGTTGTTAAAGTAACAGATATTGTTATAA
>NW_013674453.1:8113-12029 GCF_000517525.1 Limulus polyphemus | reverse complement strand
TGTTAAGAGTAGATATCAAAGCTGAATAAATAGATGTAGTTACAAAATTTCAGACAATATTGTATATGTTGAAGTTAAAGATATTTGTATAGTTTCTAAAACTCCAGCCATTACTGTACGCGCTTGAGTTATAGACACTGTTGTAGTTACTAAAGTTACTGATATTATAGTACATGGTTGAGTTACAGATACTGGTGTAGTTTATAAAGTTACAGACTTTATAGTATACGGCTCAGTTAGAGCCGCTGGTGTAGTTTATAAGCTAGAGATATTGCTATACATGGTTGAGTTACAGACGCTGGTGTAGTTTAAACGTTTTATTTCTTTACATGGTTGAGTTACAGACATGGGTGTAGTTTCTCAAGTTAAAAACACTGATGTACACGTTTGAGTTACAGACACTGGTGTAGTTTAAACGTTTTATTTCTTTACATGGTTGAGTTACAGACACTGGTGTAGTTTATAAAGTTACAAACTTTCGTGTACACGATTGAGTTACAGACGCTGGTGTACTTTATAAATTTACAGACATTGCTGTACACGACTGAGTTACAGATGCTGGTGTAGTTAATAAAGTTACAAACATTAATGTATACGATTGAGTTACAGACGCTGGCGTATTTTCTCATGTTTCATGCATTGCTTTATATGGTTGAGTTACAGACGCTGGCGTATTTTCTCATGTTTCACGCATTGCTGCAAATGGTTGAGTTACAGATGCTGGTGTAGTTTATAAATTTACAGAAATTGCTGTACACTTTTGAGTTTCAGACCCTAGTGTAGTTTATTGAGTTACAGACAATGCTGTACATGTTTGAGATACAGACACTTGTGTAGTTTATAAAATTACAGACATTGTGGTGCATGGTTGAGTTACAGACGCTGGTGTTGTTTATCAAGTTAAAGACTTTGCTGTACACGATTTACTTACGGACGCTAGTGTAGTTTATAAATTTACACACATTGATGTACACGATTGAGTTACAGAGGGTGGTGTGGTTTGTCAAGTTACAGACATTGCTGTACATGGCTAAGTTACATAAGCTGGTGTAGTTTATAAAGTTACAGACATTGTTCTACATGGTTGATGGTTGTAGTTTGTAAGTTATAGACATTGCTGAGTTACAGACACTGTTGTAGTTTATAAAGTTTCAGCATTGCTCTACATGCTGGAGTAACAGACGTCGGTGTTGTTTATAAGTTATAGACACTGCTCAACACGGTTCAGTTACAGAAGCTGGTGTAGTTCTAAAGTTACAGACATTGCTGTACATGACTGAGTTACAGACGCTGGTGTAGTTTATAGGTTTTAGACCATGATCTTCAAGACTGAGTTACAGACAATGATGTAGTATATAAAGCTACATTCCTGTACATGACTGAGTTACAGACGCTGATATAGTTTATAAAGTTACAGACATTTCTGTACACGGTTTAATCACTGATGCTTGTATAGTTAATAAAGTTACAAATATTGATTTATATGATTGAGTTACAGACGCTGGCGTATTATCTCATGTTTCACGCTTTGCTGTAGATGGTTGAGTTACAGACGCTGGTGTTGTTTATCAAGTTAAATACTTTACTGTATATTAGTTGAGTTACAACGCTGCTGTGTTATAAAATTACAAACACTGATGTACACGATTGAGTTACAGATGGTGGTGTAGTTTGTCAAGTTACAGACAATGCTTTAAATGGTTGAGTTACAGATGCTGGTGTAGTAATAAAGTTACAGACATTGCATTAAATGGTTGAGTTACAGACGCTGGTGTAGTTTATAAAGTTACAAACATTGCTGTACACGGTCCAGTTACAGACGCTCGTGTAGTTGGTTATGTTACAGACATTGCTTTAAATGGTTGGGTTACAGACGCTGGTGTAGTACAAAAAATTACAGACACTGCATTATATGGTTGAGTTACAGACGCTGGTGTAGTTTATAAAGTTATCAGCATTGCTGTACACGGTTGAGTTACAGACGCTGGTGTAGTTTATAAAGTTATCAGCATTGCTGTACACGGTTGAGTTACAGACGCTGGTGTTGTTTATAAGTTATAAACATTGATGTATGTGGCTGAGTTATAGACACTGGTGTAGTTTATAAAGTTACAAACATTGTTGTACACAGTTGAGTTATAGACGTTGTTATAGTTAATAAAGTTACAGACATGGTTGAGTAACAAACAATGGTGTAGTTTATAAAGTTAAAATCATTGATGTAAACGGTTGAGTTACAGACGCTGATGTAGTTTCTCAAGTTACAGCCATTGCTGTATATAGATGAGTCACAAAGCTGGTGTAGTTTATAAAGTTAGAAACACGGTTGAGTTACAGACGCTGGTGTAGTTTATAAAGTTAAAATCATTGATGTAAACGGTTGAGTTACAGACGCTGATGTAGTTTCTCAAGTTACAGCCATTGCTGTATATAGATGAGTCACAAAGCTGGTGTAGTTTATAAAGTTAGAAACACGGTTGAGTTACAGACGGTGGTGTAGTTTTTAAAGTTATAGACATTGCTGTACATCTTTGAGCTACAGACGCTGGTGTATTTTATAAAGTTAGACATTGTGGTGTAGTTTTTAGGTTACAGGAATTGCTGTACACGGTTTAAATACATACGCTGGTGTAGTTTATATGTTACAGATATTGATCTACGAGGCTGATTTACAGAGGCTAGTGTAGTTTCTCAAGTTACAGACACTGCTGCACATGTTTGAGTTACAGACGCTGGTGTACTTTTTCCGTTGAGGTAAAGTGTTACCTCCTCTCAGTGTGAACGTATTATTTACGGCGTGTGTAACTATAGTAACATAAGTTTGAATAACTTTCAACATTAACGTTTAGTAGTAACTTACAAACCAAACACGATCTATTTTAATGGTCTGGAGTCTAAGTAACTGAAACTAAATATTTCACGTCTGCTCACTACTAGCTAAGTATAGATTATGTTTGTTAGGTAGTTGTGAGTAGTTAAAAAACTTAGTCTAAAAACAAGACCGCAGAACGACAAGTCACGCTTTAATTCAGTTCATTGAATAAATGACATCCGTAATAAAGAATGGACAGACGGTTTCTCGGAAATCTTAGGTCAAGACCGAAACAGAAGTCACTAGTTGTGTAGCATCTGAGCCGTAAAGAAAAGCGATCCAGTTTCTGCCAATGTGGTTCGTCTTTCCATTAAATTTGTTTTATCAATACAACAATCGTCAATTCACCAGCTACGACACACACACACACACACACACACACATAAACTTTTCCCCCTTTTTTTTTTGTTGTGTAGTCAGTTGCTTATTTGAAACTCCGCTCAACACTTGTAAAATGATATACATATCACGATCTTGCACTCATGGGACAAGGTTACAAGCTCTCTGAGGTTGTTTCCTTTCCCTTGCTCAGAATAAACAACGTGGTCTGAAACTGACGATTGACAAAAACCCGTGTGACCTTTCCTTGTACTGCACTGTCGCCTATGATCTGTCGTTAAACTTAAGAATTCGAAAAAAAGGGTAATGTCTCTTTTACGCTTATTGTTTTTCGATAAGTGCCCTCTGCTCTTTTTGAAAAGAAATTCTAAACATTTTGTTGATGGTATAAACAAAATAAAAAATACCGATTCTACACATTACAAGCAAAATGTCAAATCAGTATTAACATTGCTTTATTGACGACCCATAAATAAATAAATTTAAGAAAATGTAAAAAATAATATTAATAATATACACTTGGCTAACGTCATTTCCCTTTTTTTTCACTTATTAGATCAAACATAGGAATTATTTATGGAACTTTAAAATACCGTCTAACTAGAGGAATTCGCTGCCATTCGTCACGAGAAGATGTGCTTCATTGGTTCTATATTAGATAATAACAAATGTTCTATAGAGTTTTCTTACTAGATAATAACAAAT
>NW_013674453.1:2602-7175 GCF_000517525.1 Limulus polyphemus | reverse complement strand
TTTTTTCACTTATTAGATCAAACATAGGAATTATTTATGGAACTTTAAAATACCGTCTAACTGCCATTCGTCACGAGAAGATGTGCTTCATTGGTTCTATATTAGATAATAACAAATGTTCTATAGAGTTTTCTTACTAGATAATAACAAATGTTCTATAGAGTTTTCTTACAATATAATAACAAATGTTCTATTGAGTTGTCTTACTAGATAATAAGAAATGTTCTATAGAGTTTTATTACTATATAATAACAAATGTTCTATAGAGATTTTTACTAGATAATATCAAATGTTCTATAGAGTTTTCTTACTAGATAATAACAAATGTTCTATTGAGTTTTCTTACTAGATAATAACAAATGTTCTATAGAGTTTTATTACAAGATAATAACAAATGTTCTATAGAGTTTTACTACTATATAATAACAAATATTCTATAGAGTTTTATTACTATATAATAACAAATGTTCTCCAGAGTTTCTGAATAAGAAAATAACAAATGTTCTCCAGAGTTTCTGAATAAGAAAATAACAAATGTTATCCATTGTTTTCTAGCACATAATAACAAATGTTATAGAGTGTTTCTCTACAAGATTATAACAAATGTTCTCCAGTTTTTCTTTACAAGATGATTACAAATGTTCTTTAGTGTTTCTCTACAAAATAGTAACAAATGTTCTGCATAAGAAAGAATAAATGTTATCTAGTGTTTTCTAGCACATAATAACAAATGTTATACAATGTTGCCATACAAGATTATAACAAATGTTCACCACTGTTTCTCTACCAGGTGATAAAAAATGTTTTCCAGTTTTCTCTACAAGATGATAATAAATGTTCTCCAGTGTTTTTATAGAAGACAATTACAAATGTTCTCCAGTGTTTTTATAGAAGACAATTACAAATGTTCTTCAGTGTTTCTGTATAAGATAATAACAAATGTTCTGTAATGTTTCTCTGCAGGATAATAACAATGTTCTCTTGTGTTTCTGTATAAGATAATAACAAATGATCTCCAGTTTTCTTCTACAAGATGATAACAAATGTTCTCTAATGTTTCTCTTTAAGATAATTACAAATGTTCTCCAGTGTTTCTCTACAAGAAAAAACAAATTCTCCAGTGTTTCTGTATGAGATGATAAAAAAAAATTTTCAAGTGTTTCTAACACTTAACAACAAATGTTATCCAGTGTTTTTCTACAAGATTATAAAAAAAAATTTCACCAGTGTTTCTCTACGAGGTGGTTATCCAGTGTTTTTCTACAAGATTATAAAAAAATGTTCACCAGTGTTTCTCTACGAGGTGATTACAAATGTTCTTCAGTTTTTCTCTACAAGATAGTAACAAATGTTATCCAATGTTTTTCTACAATATTATAAAAAATGTTCACCAGTGTTTCTCTACGAGGTGATAACAAATGTTCTCCAGTTTTTCTCCACATGATGATTATAAATGTTCTCCAGTTTTTCTGCATAAGATAATAACAAATGTTCTGTAATGTGTCCCTACAGGATAATAACAAATGTTCACCAGTGTTCTCTATTAGGTGATTACAAATGTTCTTCAGTTTTTCTCTACAAGATAATAACAAATGTTATCCAGTTTTTTCTAAGACATGACAACAAATGTTATCTCGTGTTTTTCTACAAGATTATAACAAATGCTCACCAGTGTTTTCTATCAGGTGATTACAAGTGTTCTCCAGTGTTTCTCTACAACGTAATAACAAATGTTCTCCAGTGTTTTTCTACAAGGTAATAACAAATGTTCTCCAGTGTTTCTCTACAACGTAATAACAAATGTTCTCCAGTGTTTCTCTACAAGGTAATAACAAATGTTCTCCAGTTTTCTCTACCAAATAATAACAAATGTTCTCCAATGATTCTCTTTTAGATAATAACAAATGTTCTCCAGTTTTTCTCTGTCAGATAATAACAAATTTTCTCCAATGTTTCTCTTTAAGATGATAACAAATGTTCTCCAGTGTTTCTCTACAAGATAATAACAAATGTTATCCAGTTTTTTCTACCAAATAATAACAAATGTTCTCCAGTGTTTCTCTACCAGATATTAAAGAATCTATCGTGATTTTACCAACCAAACAGTATGATTCTTTAATAGTAAGTATATTGAATGATATGTCTAAGTTTACTCAGTCAAATGCCCATAGAACAAACCAATCTAAAGCACCAAAAATCTACGGTTTACTAAAAGTTCATAAAAATCCAATAATCTTACACCCAGTTATGTCTTCTTATAACTCGTTATACTACACCTTTGGTAAATACTTTAACTGGATTTTAGAACCTTATGTTTCCAAAATAAACACCTATTTAGAAACATTTCACACCTTCAACATCACTTACATAGTTTAGACAGTAACATCATTATGTCTAGTTTTGGTGTCATGAGGCAATACAATTCTCGTAGAGAATCAACACAACGCAGTAACACTTAATAGAACTGTTACAACTAGCCACATTTATGTGCTTTTAATACAGAGATTCGTACTTACACGGACTTATCATGGGAAATCCATTATCAGGTACTATTTTCTTACATCACCTAGATCAACATGCTATAAGCCTGCATTTTTGGCTATGATATGTAGATGATATTTTAGCGGTTTTACTTATCAAAATATACAAACAACACATGAACAAACCTACATAAAGACATACAATTCATCGAACACACAACCTACATAAAGACATACAATTCATCGAACACACAACCTACATAAAAACATACAATTCATCGAACACACAACCTACATAAAGACATACAATTCATTCAACTCACAACCCACATAAAGACATACAATTCATCAACTCACAACCTACATAAAGACATACAATTCATCGAACACACAACCTACATAAAGACATACAATTCATCCAACTCACAACCTACATAAAAACATACAATTCATCGAACACACAACCTACATAAAAACATACAATTCATCGAACACACAACCTACATAAAGACATACAATTCATCCAACTCACAACCCATATAAAGACATACAATTCATCCAACACACAGCTACATATAACATACAATTCATCCAACTCACAACCCACATAAAGACATACAATTCATCCAACTCACAGCCTATATAAAGACATACAATTCATCCAACTCACAGCCTATATAAAGACATACAATTCATCCAACTCACAACCTACATAAAGACATACAATTCACAGTTGAAAATGAAAACAACTACACGATAAATGTTTAAACTTTAATATCACACGAACCCTTCCGCAAAGCTATACCATTAAAATTCATAGAAAAAAAAGATATACAGCGGAAACTACATAAAATAGTTTTCTAATGATGTAATCCAGCAGAAGCTAGGCATTCTAATGATGTAATCCACAAGAAACTGGGCATTTTATTGATGTAATCTACAAGAAGATAGGCATTTTAATGATGTAATCCACAAGAAGATAGGCATTCTAATGATGTAACCCACAAGAAGCTAGACATTCTAATGATGTAATCCACCACAAGCTGGGTATTCTAAGGATGTAATCTACAAGACGCTAGGCATTCTAATGATGTAATCTACAAGAAGCTGGGCATTTTAATGATGTAATCCACAAGAAACTAGGCATTCTAATGATGTAATCCACAAGAAGCTAGGCATTTTAATGATGTAATCCACAAGAAAATAGGCATTCTAATGATGTAATCCACAAGAAACTAGGCATTTTAATGCAGCACAGAAAACATCGATGAAGAATTTACACACTTAACTCAATACTTTATTAATGTAAATCAGTTCTATACAAAAAGTGGTTACAGAAACTATTAACAAATTAATAAAACACAGACAAGAGACACTTAACAAACACACAAGCTCAAAAAACACTACATAAAACAAAGGAAACCGAATCACTTGCACTATCCCATATATATAGAAAATATTAGCATAACTCTATAAGAAATTTGGAAAAGAGTAGCATATAAATATAAGTTTAACATAACAAGTAGATTTGTTTTCACAACTGGAATGAAAATCAAACACATTTAATAAAACTGTATAACGAACCCACCCCACCAGGAGACATTTACAAAATAAAGTTTAATAGTTACACAGCATTTTACACAGGTGAAACAGGACACAACTTGATAAGGCTAGGAGAACACCAAAACATCCTTCCCAAGTTCATAAACATTAAAAAAAAAAACAACCACAGTTTTCTGAACAGAATGTCACCACACTAAAACATGAACCTGACATTAACAGAAGAAAAATCAGAGAAGTCTTATTAATAAACGTCTAACTTGTTCTAAAACTTAATCTTACTTACCGTAAAAGCTGTAACTTCTAATATAATAACAAATGTTTCCAGTGTATCTGTACAACAAATAACAAAGGATCTGCATTGTTTGTATACCAAACAGAAAACGTTCTTCTTGAATCAGCATTGTTTCTATAACAAATAGAAAACGTTCTCCTTGGATCTGCATTGTTTCTATACTAGATGGAAAACGTTCTCCTTGGATCTGCATTGTTTCTATACTAGATGGAAAACGTTCTCCTTGGATCTGCATTGT
>NW_013674453.1:0-1653 GCF_000517525.1 Limulus polyphemus | reverse complement strand
TAGATGGAAAACGTACTCCTTGGATCTGCATTGTTTCTATACTAGATGGAAAACGTTCTCCTTGGATCTGCATTGTTTCTATACCAGATAGAGAATGTTCTCCTGTGGCTTTTCCATAAATGAAAAATTGCTCTGTATTGATTAAAGAGTAAGTAGTAATTATATTTCTGATATTTTCCCTCACCATACTGCTGTTCGAAGTTTAAACAAAAATTATTTGATTTAACAATCTCTGTGTTTTGTGATTCTTTAATTATTTTGTTTTATCGAGATCATGTTTGGTTCTTGGTGTTTTTATTCACATATTTTGTTTTATCAAGAACATGTTTGGTACCTGGTGTATTTATTTACAATTAGCATCATGATATCGTGATATATTATCCATGTCACTAAACTTACGTCTTTAATACTCTATGTGCTTAAGAGGATTTAAATATTAGTTTAATAAATATAGTTTTAAAGAAGAAATGAGAGAACAACAAAAGAAAGAAGCTAAATTATTGTATTATAATTTCATTATGTTAGTGCATCACTAAACATTTTTCTTCAGGTTTCTTGTAAACATAAATAGCTATTCTATCTATTTTAACTGAAAATAGGTTATTTATTTGATGCTAATCATAAAACTACAAGTTAGACTCGCTATGCAGTGCCCACCACGAGTATCGAAACCCCTTTTTAGCGTTATAAGTGTGCAGACTTACAGCTGAGCCACTGGGGGATAATTTAAATAGAATAATATATTATTAATTCTTTTATTAGATATTGATTCTATTTATTAAAATAATATTAAATCATTTAAAATTTCTATGTTTTAATTTCTTGCTAAGCAAATACCTTAAGAAGGTGTTATCTGTGCTCTGCCCACTGCGGGGACTCAGCCCCCGATATCAAGCGTTAGAAGATCTTAAGCTTTCCGCGGAACTACTAAGACGGAGTAAAAAAAGTAACCAATAATTTAATTTGAATTTTGATTCATTTTTATGCTTACAACAGACAACTACAAATCAAAAGAACAGACCGGCTGCAAAAACAATTAAATTAGAACAAAGAACAAGTGATAAACGAGGACATTTGTGTCAAGTAGTCCTGAATTGTGTGTAGTAATGTTCGATTTTAAAAAATAAAATAGGGTGCAGATAAACAGTCTCAAACCTCAAATTACTGAACTGTTTTTATACCTTTTACTACCGGTGGGGTCCACATATTTTGCTATTTTACTGAATTGTTTTTATACCTTTTATTACCGGTGGAGTCCACATATTTTGCTATTTTACTGAACTGTTTTTATACCTTTTATTACCGGTGGAGTCCACATATTTTGCTACTTTACTGAACTGTTTTTTATACCTTTTATTACCGGTGGGGTCCACATATTTTGCTATTTTACAGAAATGCATTTATACCTTTTATTATCGGTGGGGTCCACATAGTTTGCTATTTTACTGAACTGCTTTTATACCTTTTATTACCGGTGGGGTCCACATATTTTGCTACTTTACTGAACTGTTTTTATACCTTTTATTACCGGTGGGGTCCACATATTTTGCTACTTTACTGAACTGTTTTTATACCTTTTATTACCGGTGGGGTCCACATATTTTGCTACTTTACTGAACTGTTTTTATACCTTTTATTACCGGTGGGGTCCAC
>NW_013674452.1:26173-27666 GCF_000517525.1 Limulus polyphemus | reverse complement strand
TCTGACTTACACACATCTTCACAGTTGGTGTAAGCAGTCTTTATACAGACTTGGTATAAGTAATCACTATAAGCTATTCAACATACATCTTCTGACTTACACACATCTTCACAGTTGGTGTAAGCAGTCTTTATACAGACTTGGTATAAGTAATCACTATAAGCTATTCAACATACATCTACTGACTTACACACATCTTCACAGTTGGTGTAAGCAGTCTTTATACAGACTTGGTATAAGTAATCACTATAAGCTATTCAACATACATCTTCTGACTTGGTACAAGTAATCTCTATACAAAACTTCGGCTTCCCTTGGGTATTTAAAGAGTGGTCCTTTAATTAAGGTAATCATGATTCATCCAATAGTTTATTTTATAATACACTACCTGATGCGCTCGTTCAACGCAAGAGGAAGACATGGGGGAGCCAGAATCTATATGCGTGTCTTTCGGCATCAATTTGTTTTATTCGCATCGTTCCTTAAGGAGCTTCATTTGACCGCGTCAATTGTTTCCCTCTACCTCAGTTATCCTCATTTTTGATAAACTTTCTTCATTATTCCGTGCCATACATATACTTTTCTTTCTTGCGCTGTTTTTGAACTATTATGTTTTATAGTTTTAAAACAGAATTTTAGTTTATAATGTATTTCATAGATGGCGGTAAAATGTTTAATTGAAATGAAAAGTTGAAGTCACTTTCTGAACACCCCCGGTTTCTTTTGGCCTTCGAATTCGAGACAAAAGATTTAAACCGAAAGAACTGTAAAGATAAATCAAAGCTCAAAGGGATCGCGAAGAACGACATCTAACCCCAAACATAAGAACTATTTAACTCAGGGAAGTAAACATTAATATAACCTTAATATTTCTCAAGCGTTCACTTATTTTCACTCATTTGTTTCACACGCGTGAGTTTTTGTGGGTTTTTAATTAGTTGTATTATTTTTCATATAATATTTCTTATCTCATCTTTGTTTTTATAAACATAAGAATATTAAATAATTTTTACACGTTTTTACAGTTACACGTATATTATTACAATGTCTAAACTATTCCTATAAACGTAAATAAAATCACGACCTATATCTTTAGAATATATCTTTATTAGCTCAATATTTCGCTATTACAGCTTCGTCAGGAACTATCGATATCCTACAAGTTTACTAATCCAGTTAAATCTGTTACGTCTCTGGTCGTTTGTTAATTTTCCGTAGAAATTGTTTCCGAAGAACTTCAGCGATACAAGTCCTTTCTTAAATAAAACTAGTTTATTCTTTCTCAATTCAACTTTGCAGTACACTTAATTTCCACAGTCAGTTTAACTTAAACATACGCTATAATTCACAACGATTCACGCACTTTACTTACGGCTTGACTCGATTATCTGTCTCTATATCTCACTGTCTGCAATTCAATTCTCCCCCTCGTCACTTCTTGCTGGTCATATATATATATATATATATATATATATACACAACAAAATAGAGGG
>NW_013674452.1:19145-25759 GCF_000517525.1 Limulus polyphemus | reverse complement strand
CCTTCACGAACGTTCTAGATACTCATTACGTGTTACCAGCATCACGTGAATTCCGCTGTCGTAACAAATCTAAATTAGAGCACTGTCACCAGTTAATAGAACATCAATACACGTGCTTAGGAAGTTCAGATCACATTAAAATAATATCAAACGTGATATTATTTACGTTTATAGAAATGTCTCGTAATGAACTCCAGTTTGCGTTAAACAAAGTTAATAATTATGCCTAAACATTTAAATACATAAAGAAATGTCAGTTTACATAATCAAATAATAACTTCCACCAAGCGGCGTTTAAAGTCCTTCTTTCATCATATAAGGTTTATGTGATGATACATCACATCGCTTTATTTTGGTTTAATCATAAACAGACAGCTTGTGTTCCGAGCAAGTATGAGCAGTATTGGCTTACGAATATCATTTCAACATTTTTTAATAGTTTTGAAGTTGAGGTTTTTGTTGTTAGTTAACACTTCTCAAAAGTAGGTCTTAAGTTGTCACATTACTAGTATGTTAAAGATAGGCTTATAGCCAAAGTTAGTTCTTTTACTTATTACCAATGTGTTAAAGGTAGGCTTACAGCCAAAGCTAGTTCTTTTACTTATTATCAATGTGTTAAAGGTAGGCTTACAGCCAAAGCTAGTTCCATTACTTGTATGTATTCTTGTGATAACTATATTTTATAAAGTTGTATATCTGTAGTTGTTTAGGACACATAATTTTAAAAATGGGTACAATTCACGCTTTTTAACAAGGACTAGTATTCTTTTCCAAGAAAGAAAAAACGTTGAAGGATTTTTTTTTGTAGTTTCGGTCATACAAATGTTTACACTAAAAGTAATTGACGAGTTTGAAATGTATTTTGTTCTTTAAAAAAAAAACGGATTAGAAACTAAATGTTACATGTTGTCAGACTTTTTGTATTTATTATTACACTTATTTTCCTAGGTAACGGTATGGGGTGATTATGGTCGAATGGCAAAAAAGGTATTCATGGGCGTAGCTCAGATCATGTTAAACGACTTAGATCTTTCCAATATTGTAATTGGATGGTATAAACTCTTACATCCTTCCTCATTGGTCAACTTACCGGCAAGTGGACATAAACATAACATTGTTTCTGTGGGTAATATCGGTTGAATATCTTGTTAAATTAACATCGACAGCGTTGTGTAAGCACGAGATGACCGAGTTACACGAAGTGACTGATCTGGAAGACTCCCTAGGTGGCGCAACTGTCGTTTTTCTAAACACGGAACGACTTCACTTGAAGAGTGCCTACTGTGACGTACTCAGTTAATGTACCATCGCTTAGCTCCATAAGTCAATGGAACTTCGAAAGCATTTTTAATGTTAGCAAATTCTTTCTCTGTAAAATTTTACATAGAAAATATTTCTCTTTCAACTGTTCTTCCGCCGTTTTACCTGACAAGAGAGAAGACCACCACATGCGCAGGAACTGATATTCGAAAGGATTATGAACTTTTCCTTGCCAGCTCCTCATATCTTCTGCCTTTAGCTGTGTTACATAGAAGAGCGCCAGTGCCGCTCCTAAACCATAAGTGGTCTTATAGCATGTACCTGAATACCTCTCTCGGGGCTAGAAAGATACTGCGAAACTTATTATCACGAATATATGCAACTATCTTGCCAAATAGAACTCCTTAGTGGTTTCCTTATAAGAGTGAGTTAATTCGATTTAATATACCGAAAAATAAATTAATCTCTCTTTATTATAGTCAATCCTTGTGTGACACAGACCGTAAGTGGTGCTTTGTAGTTTGACTCGGTTTTTGGCAACACGGAAAAACAGTTTAATGTTATATATGTGTGTGTGTGTGTACATGCAGGTCGACACTGTCTTGTTTTTCAAGAGTTACTTACTGAAATGTGAGATGTCAGAGAAATTGCTTAAACGTAAATGTGATTAGTTAGAAAATCAGGTAAGAAGAGAAAAAGAACATAGCGGTATATATATATATATATATTGAAGAACAACCTCTGAAGTTTTCAAAATGAGATATATTATGACAAGATTTTTATGTGCTCTAACTGTTACTTTCAGTCTTCGTTTGTCCCAGCCTATTTTAAAAGCTGCTTTTCATCTTAAACGATTTCTTTCATGATCGAAGTACTTGTTTTAAAATCTAAACATTCTGAAAAAAAACAACACACAACTAAATTGTATTATTAATCATTTTCAATAGTATGTTTTTCTCTGGATATTACTTATCGTGATTCAAAGTTCTCATTGCTACTGAAATAATGGATGCTTATAACCAAAACGTAATCGATGGCTCTAACCCAATTACTTTAGTCGTTATATTCTGCCCATGTCAATCCAATCGTTACACGATCATAATGAGATAGAGGGCGCTGAATTATTCGAGTTATCAACGCTCCCGTTGAAATGCAGTTTTTCCGATCGCCAGGTTATTTATGTATTACCTTGGTGTTTGGTGACTACTTGTTACCTGACTATTACCTGTTAACTTTGTGTAAACTGACACAGCAGAATTGTGGTTTGAAATTGAAATGTGCGAACTAAACATTGGGCTTGTTTAGTTGTGATACCATATTTGTCTTTCAGTTTTACTCGACTGGTATTAAATATTGTATTTTTATATGAATTGAAAACGAAATTATAGTACTGCTCATGCTGCTATTATTGTTCCCTTAGTAAGAGTCCAGTGTTTCATTAACCGGAAATTCTGGAGTTACTGAAAACACTGTACGAAAAATCCCCATTTTCTCTACTTTTGTTCCCAAAATTTCCGAGAAATTGAAATTGTTTTGATACCTCCATAAATCACAATTATACTGTACAAACAAAATGTAGGCCTAAGGAATAATAATAAGTGATGCTTAAATTTATTTACGGCTACAAAACAGTTAGGTTCAGTTACAGTGGTAGAAAGATAAACAGTTTAGCGTGATTCAGAGCCGAGTAATACAGAATTTCTTCCACGTTGTTCATAAACTTAGGCCTATCACAAAATATCCACAGCACAGTAAACAAACTACAATATTAGTGTGTTGTCATACATTTGTGTAAAAAGTTAGTTTCGAATTTTATATAATTTTCATGGTACTTTAATTCTTTTAACGTGGCATATCTTTGATTTATAAATTGTACATTTCCGAATAAACAGAAGCAACTGACCTTCAATATTAACGTTTATCCCAATCGAAACTTGTATACTTATTCTGTAGAAATAACCCAGTTAGGTAATGGATGCTGTAAATTGTAAAAAACACTAATGTTTAAAAATGTGCCTTAAAATATCCTCATCTGTGAAAGTAATTCGTTTAGTGAAGTCTTTAACAGATACAAATCTAGGCCTACTTGTTTAATCTTCTTAATCCATCAAAATATAACTCGTTACGATAGTTAACTTTACTTATTAAATAACATGACATTAAGAATGTTGAAATAACAGCAAACACTAACTAAATGGCTAATAGAACAAATGTCGCCTTGTTCTATTATTGGTGGCGTTATAAGCTTTTGGAAAACAGTGGTAAAATTAAGTATTTGACGAAAAGTGTTTCGATATTTAATTATTCCATCATATATTTTATTAAATATATGATTAACATTCAGTCTATATAACTATAGATATCTTCGAAGGTTTTCTTCATTTGAGATATTTTGTGAAATTACTGCAATTCTTTTAAAGAAGAAAATATCTTTGATTTATAAATATCGGAAAATAAAATAAAACGTATACATTAATACCTGTAACTTTCATAGAATTCGTATCTAATATTGTTTAAATTAAATTTCTCTTTGCCTCATATTATAAAAAGTAATTCGTATAATTATTAAAGTTTTGAAGATCTACAATTTAGTAAAAGATTTCTTGTTTAAACCGGAACATTCAGAGTTTTGTAAATCTATGCTTGATGTTGCTCTTTTAGAATATCTTTTTCGAAAAACTATATATTCGTTACAATTACGTTACACTACTATGAAGTACAAGAACAAAAGAAACTGCTGAGTAGACCTTTTAGTGAATATTCTAGAATTGCTATTTATTTTTCGAAGGAAAAACAAACAAACTTATGTTTCTCCAGTTGTATAAAATAAAGTAATCTGAACTGCCAGCCACCTGGTGGATCTTTCTTAACTTTAATACATTGTTTACCCAGAATTTTCAAAACTTTTATTGTAACGGTTTTCCAAAAGCACTTGTCTTTCATATTCAGTTTAATTGGTTATTGTTGTTTTTTTCTTTTTACATAAAATATGAAAATGTTATCATAAGTGAATTTTACAATAGTTTTGTTGAAATTCAATGTTTTTACGAATTTACCTGTTTCCAACTTCTCTACTTATTATCTTAATAATGGTGAAGCTAAGTAGTTTTGAAAGCTTGCTGTGATAAAGGCTAGAATTGGTTCCTGTATGGATCACTAAAAAGTGGAAGTTAAAACATTTGTTAATATCATGTTGTCATTGAATGTTGATTTGTGATCAATAAACTTTTCTTCAACTAGTTGATGTTTTCATGATTATTGAAAGCCAAAAATAAGCTTTCAAGCTCAAGACAAGCCGAAACTCACCAATATATTAATCCGAAACCTGCTTTATAGTTTAATATAGTTTGTCAATTTTTTCCCTGAATTGCGTAGTAGTATGCTTAACATAAATAATTATAGATTATTTCAATGATTACTCTTTTAATCAATATAAAATACTTGGCAAATCGAAGAATCTGTGGAGTTTGTCTTAAAACAGAACGAATGAGGAAATAATATTCACACTTAGAACCCCATTTATAAAGAAAGCCCCAGGTCAATTTTTATGCTCAAGGCAATCTACTTTATCATTTAACCACTATCCACGAATCTTGCTGAATACTAATATAGTGAAAAAAGTCCGTATTTTCCTCAAATACAGCTTTAATTACTTATAGCATCTATCACAAATCTCCTTAACGTGACACTAACCTTACCAAGAATTAGGAAGACGCAAAGATTTCTGAAATCAGTTGAGTTCCTCATACATGCTTCTAATGTGATGCTATTGTACTGCTGTAACGGTTTCTATTGTTGGGTCTGTTCTTTTGGGATATTCGGTAAAAAGAATAATGTACAGTATAGTACACTAAGTTAATGACAAAGAAAAGTTTTATTTTTTAAAGTTTCCCGGTTAGCGTAACCAACGTTCACCGAAAGATCTGATGATAAAACAGCAATGTAACTTCACCTGATAATTTCTCGATTTTTACTGTATACACAAGACATGTCTCGGTTATTCCGTCAAACTTAGTACTTCAAAACTGCACGGTTGAGCGTGAAAGTTTGAATAAAGTTCACTGGCTATTTGCCGATTGTTTAATAAAGGCTTCATTTGACGGATTACAAGCATCTCCTTCACCCATTGTATAGTCTCGTTTTCGGCTTTACCCAGTACATTGAACATACTGGAGGTTTGGTCCACATCACATTCACTCAATACATGCTGAATCTAAGATTTGAGTGTTCCTTGGATGTTCCAGTCTTCTAACAATCGATCCGACGTAAGCGCCCCGACACGTTGGGCAGTAGAATTCGTAAATAACAGTGACTGTTGATAAAACTGGATACCATCTTTAAACCTGAACTAAATAACTGTTCAAATTCTTGACAAACAAACTGCTCAATAACAGATTCATTAACTGATTAGGTTTCCTTTGTTTTATGGATTTTTGGGGGGGAGTTTAAGTGTCTCGTCTGTTTGTTTTGTTTTTTTAATTCCTTAATAGAATAAGCAGTAAGTGCGCGACTTCTTCACCCACGTTTTCTGTGGTGCATACAGTGTATGCTAAATTTAGGAGGCTTTTTAGAATGCCTCATGTCTGGTAGATTACATGATTAGAAAACCAGTTTTATTTCCTCTGGGGACTCGTGTGATGTTAACGTGTAATTGTTTTCATTTTCGACTGAGAATTATATGTCTTTATGTGTTAATCTCAACGTTATAATGAAACAGATTACAATATGTGTACTTCATCTTATAGAAGTATACAAACAAGACTTATATGATTTTAAAACACGATTTTTTACACCATCAATATAAAAACATTTAAGTTATATATATTTGACCATTCTGTTTATCTTAGAATAAATTGATCATTTCTTTTCGAGATCAACAGGCAGGAATTAAGATACGTATTCTAGTGAAAAAAATACAAAATTACAATAAAAGGTGTTCATTACTTAGATATGACACAAGTTTTACTATTGTTACGTCTCCGTTCGTTAGTTGATTTTCCGTAACTTCGTTCCCATGAAACTTTAGCGACACAAGTCCTTTCTTAATAAAACTGGTTTATTTTTTCTGAATATAACTTTACCGATATACTTATTTTCAACAGTCGCTCTATAACAAACGCTATAACAACGAACGTTAATTTCAACAATACTTCCTGACTGCAGTTCAATTACTCACTACCTACACACATTATTGTCCCGTCACGTTGTGAGCGTCTTATATACACCTGGAAAAAAGTTAAGCACCCCCAAATATTTTTCAGGATTGCTTATTGAAAATAAGGTTTAATTTTCATGATGTTGAGCAATGTTCATAATTTCAAACATAATTAAAAGGATGTGAGCGTTCAGGTGTG
>NW_013674452.1:16636-18220 GCF_000517525.1 Limulus polyphemus | reverse complement strand
ATTCGATGACGAGGAACCCACTTTGAGACTAATAATGGCTGGAGACGGCTTAAGCCATTATTAATTATCAATGTGTGGGTCATGATTGACATTTTGTAATGTGATTTGACAATTCAATAACGTTTTTGAGCTTTCACTGACAATACTTATTAAAGATAATTTTAAGCGTGAAAACTGTCCATATTTTGATGTCATGATATGTAAATTAAAAATTGTTATTTTACGGTGATAATCTTGTTTTCTTGTGCCCAATAATGCATAATTTCATTTGATAAACACGTTTAGATTGAATGGTAATTTATAATCAGTCACAAGGAACGTCGAATCTGAATCACTTGAAAAAAACACGGGGGTGCTTAACTTTTTTCCAGGTGTATATATATACCAGACAAACATATATCTAGTAAACGCTAGGGCATTCACGATGATTCGAGAGAACAAGTGGCGTGACACTAGTCACGTGACCTCGCTGACGCAACACTATTAACGAACGTATACCATGTTATTTCCTATAAACTTTAAACAATTACGAAGAAAAATTTTAATATCATTTGAATATCCAGACGTTCTGACTGTTGCAACATTTTCATTAAATACGCAAAAGGACCTTGATGAAAAATGTTATCCACTATTATCTTTACTTCGTCTTACGTACAACAGAGATCTTTACTGTGGACATTATGAAATTCGTAACCCACTTGACATTAATGAAAATATTTAGCAAACAAAAATGTTAAAAGCATTCTGATTAGAAAGCTTCTTCTATTCTTGTTGACAAAAGAAAAAAAAAGACTTTGTACACCTGATTGTACCCCTATGAATGGTGTGTGTTTTCATAGTATAGATACTTCGATCTATCTGTTGTGTAAACCGAGGGGGCATCCTGAAAATTACCATTTTAAAGCCCATGATCCAGACTATCTTAATGAAATGTGTGAGGTGTCACTACAACTCAATAGCTGTAGTCTCGCTGTAAAGTACTACATGAAGCTAGAAAATATGCAAATTAAAATAAGATCTTTTACACAACGTATGACAAAATTCGCGGCAGATCACACATTCCTTGTTCACTTTAGGGTGTAGATGGTTTTAGGTACATCAGGAGTCCTATAATAATCAACCGTCATCCTAGAATGAGGCAAACTGAAATTCATAATGTATCTAGTAAAAAAATAATAATCAGTCCAAAGAACAACCACTGGTTATCGCCAAAGCTACAAAAGGGTTATCAGCGCTAGCGGTCCGTAATTTTGAACTGATTTACTAGAGAACGAGCATAATTAACCAACATCACCCATCGCCAGTTATTGGGCTACTCTAACTGAATAGCGGGATTTGACAGTCACTCTAATAACGCACCCACGGCCCCAATATGCGGAGAACAATTGAGTTTTGTTTTTGTATTTTGCTGTTTATGTAATAGGATGTGCAAATGGCCCATAGTTCAGCACGCTAAAAATTGTACCACTCATTATAATTGTTTTTGGGTGTTCATGTAATGGGACGTGCCCTGAGCTACAGTTCTGTATGCTAACCACTGGGACATGCCTGATTTTTTTTTTTTGCTGTTTTTGTAAAGCGATG